>NW_011346988.1:46091-48591 GCF_000735185.1 Notothenia coriiceps | reverse complement strand
GCCACAGTATTGAGTGTATATAAGTTGCTGTGGGTAAAAGTGACTTACAAGTCACATGTAAGACTGCTCCTAGAACAATAATGCATGTACTAATGGAGAGGTGGCACATCTCTCCATTAGTGCATGTCTATAGGTCCTGTTTTTGCAGTTGTGTTTTTCGCGCCTATATGTGTAATTGTAAAATAATCATCAGAGTGAAAAACTCATAGCAGTAGCATCATACACTTTTAAGTTTTGCATCTATAAAGCGATGCACTCTGCATAGTGGGATTGTTACCAGGAAGTAGTTTAAATACCCACAAGCTCGTTTTTATGTTCTGTTGTTAGGATTTTGGAGGGCCCGTTATCATGCAAGCTTACACTACGGTTGTGATTTATTTTTTAGTCTGATTGCAATTATCCATGTTGCAAAGTATAATATTGCCTTTGCGCCAAGAACACAGTAGGCAGAACAATGGCAAAGGAAAATCAAATGAAATGTGCAGACCACCAGCTGCACGTCCTGACCAACCGGGTGCAGAGGCATTCATCAAAACTGCAGGGGAGTGATTTTAGAAACAACCGTTCTTATTAAATATGATCATCGCTCTTTCAGATTCATCCTAAATCCCCATCTGGCACTAAGGCTGTTCAAAAAACACTATATCAATTTTCTACCGGATTATAATGTATGCATTGTATTCATTAGGTGCTGTCACTGCCTAGAACACAACCATCAAATAATGGACAAATGACATGTTAAAATCACTGAGATGTGACATTTCTTGGATCAGGTTTGTCAAACACTGTTTCAGTTTTTGTAAACAGCCTGTTCATACATGGATTACTGAAAGACTGGGATAGAGAAGCCAGACAGATGGTGATAAAAAACAGATCCCTGATTGCCTTTAAAGAATTGTTTGATATGTAACCAAGAGTCCTGTGAATCAGCAGCAGCTCAGTGTAAAAGAGACTCATCACTGTTCTTGACTCAAATCCAGGACATGACACTGACCAGAATGAGGCACAACTACAGTATGTACCATTTGTATTCACCATTTAAACTGACCATTTTCTGAATGGTCAAGCTGTCGGAGCCAAAATATATGTTTGTTTTGTTTGTGTAGCAGCAGTAACTTAGCCAATTTCCACCCACCTGTCTTTTTATGCAGAATAAAAACAAAATGCCACAATGGAAATAATTAGCAAATAACCCACGCTTCACATAGAGGATGTGGCTTGGAGAAACTGAAAGTAGCGGCAGACGAAAACTTATTTAACGATTTCATCTCTTCTTCTGCAATTGTTAAATGGCAGCCAACTAGATACTTAGCAACATACATTTTTATCTCTATGCACCCTAATTCATATATTCAAAAAACAACATTGGATGTTAAATGCTTTATTTTGACTTTGTAGCAAGGATTTTTAAAATACTGAGGTCTCAGAACTCTAATATTACTAGCAAATCACAGTAACTTCAAGGACATAATTAATAAACCACAGACTTTAAACTCAAAGTTTTCTGATTTGGGTCGGCTTTGGCTCAAGGGAATAATGCCTATCATACGTATTGACCTGAATATAAGTTAATTTAAATAAAAAAGTATTCTGAATACCATATATTGCAATGTAATGTAATCTCCTAACATAAAGGTTTCACAGTAAGTTACCCAGTATACCAGTCTGGTATTCTTAAAACTACTGAAATCAACACATAAAATGTCCAAGTAACTGTATAGAAATCCCCCCCAATACCCAAGAATCAGATACAAAGTTCTACAATATGACAAAAACAGTGGAGGCCTTAATGTTCCCAATCTCAAGCTTTATTATTATTCCTTCACGCTTAGAGCCTTGAAAAACTGGATTGATGAAAGCACCAATGTACCTTGGATTAAAATTGAAAGAAGTATGGTATATCCCCTTAAACTTGGTGATGTCTTGTTTTCTGCCATGTCGCCATATGACTGTATGCAAACATTTGGACCAATTATTGGTCAAGCTGTGAAAGTGTGGAAACATGTAGAGAAATTGTGCAATTGGTCTTTAGATTGACCAATTTGTCATAACCTGTTACTACGTATTGGAGAAAAAGCAATCCAATTCCCACAATGGCAAACCAGAGGAATACATTATCTTTCTGACATAACCAACGACAACGTCTTGATGTCCTTCCAAGAATTGAAAGACACGTATAATGTGCCTGGCTCTTCTTTCTTTTTCTATTTGCAACTACGTACTGCCATCATCGCATCATATGGAGTTCCTTGGAATCATACCCTCGCCAACACATCAATAGTTAAGGTCATATATTAAGTTCAAACATGGTGAGCGCGCACTATTGCATATATTACAGGACTTGTCTCAGAAAATTGAATATTGACTAAAGTTCCTTTGCAGTTTCTGTTAAGTGCAATACTTAGAGAAAATACAAAAAATGTGCATGGGACATCTGGATTCATACAAATCAACTGGAAATATATGCAAGCTCTTTTATATTTGTAAATATTGCTGATAT
>NW_011346988.1:42599-46055 GCF_000735185.1 Notothenia coriiceps | reverse complement strand
AATTGCATTACAGAAAATAAAGAACTTTATCACAATATTCTAATTTTCTGAGACAGTCCTGTATATAAAAAACTGCAAGATAAATTAACCGGATATATTGGCATCTCTGCAGTATGGAACGCAGATCTAAAAAATTATACCCAGGCTATTGATTGGAAGAGAATATGGAATAATATCTCCTTAACATCGCGTAACCACAATCACCAATTGATACAGTATAAAATGATACACAGATATTACCTGTCAACCAGAAAATGCTGTCAATTAAGGATGATTCCAAGCCCCATATGCCACACGGTTTATGAATGTACTGCAGTAAGAACGTTCTGGAAACAAGTTATTGATATTGTATCTGAAATGATTGGAGTTCACATACCCTGTCTCCCAAATATTGTATTGTTGAATTACGATTCTTCTCCTGACCTACAGAAACATCAGAAAAGGGTGCTTTTCGCTGGTCTAACAGCAGCCAAAACAATAATTGTAATACGATGGAAACCCCCACATACTTTATTTATTAAGCAATGGATATCATCCTTCCATGACCTACTAATCTCAGAGCTGTCAATCGCTTCTGCTAATAAGGCAAAGGGGGAAACATTAGAGGCTATTAAAAGAGCTGCTGATCTGGTAATATCATTCATGTAAATGATGATTGTACATATATACGCACACCTTGGTGCAATTGTAGATTATTAGGAGTCAATCTCAATTCAACTTAAACAGATGAAATGTTATGTGGAAAAAAAGGTATGAATGTATTTGATGTGGATAAATTGTTTTGCAATAATATAAATAATATATATAATATAATAGATAGATGAACTCAGATGATTGCTAACAAACATCAGGTAGGATTGTCTGTGAAATGGCAAGATGGGTGGGGAGGGACGAGGTGGCATGGGAAAGGGATTCCCTATATTTTTTATTTTTGTACTATTGTCTATATAATTTGTATCTGTGTATATAAGTCCCTCTGTGAGGGCAAACAAAAGAAGTGTGCTTATTTACACATGAATACTACGGTGTAATATATTTTAATATATATATTTAAGATGTACAATACAAGAAAAGCACACGTTTCATTTGTGGGCCATATTTCATTATACTTTTTCAATTTGTTGAGGGCCGATTCAAAATGGCCCGCTGGCCGCATTTGGCCCACAGGCCGCAGTTTGGACAACCCTGTTTTAAAGAAATATTACATAAGACATGACCTCAGTGTCCTCAATGCCAGCCAAGGCCTTTTTACATAAACATTCACAGATAAGTGGGTACTTATTCTTCTGACAAATGGATAAAAAAATACATTATTTATTTTGACTGGAGAATAAGAATAACCTGGAAGTTTCTACACTGAATCAGCAGCCAGTCCAGACATCAGAGTAGACATCATCTAGTGCATCAGAAATACCGTGCAAATGCTTAAAATAACACCATTTGGTGGATGTCTTTTCATTCATCCAAAGCACCTTATTGTTTGATGAGTGCCTACATTTGAACTCTGGAAAACAAATCACTTCCCCTGGTGGGATAGCCCACATAGTGCATACGACATTTGGCGAGATATCAAGGAGAGAACGAATATCAATCGGGCTTTGTAGAAGTGTGCTGCTCTCACTCGTCATTAGAGAAGGAAACATACGGATGAGATGGAGTTGCTGGGCTTTGTCATGTATGACAGTGCACATGAACATTTACATAAGTCTGATGCATGTCATTCTTTTCTAAAGTCTTATTTACTAAATGAAATATTTAAATTTACGAGAGAAACTGAAATGGGTTGCTGTATAAAATCGTTGGAGGCACATATAATACATTTGATGTCTTTATTTCGTTTTGCGAAAGATGAAACTGACTGGAGGCATGAGTCAATATTTCCCACACCGATATGTTTGTGTTTTTGTTTAAATAGCGGCGTGTGAAGTTAAAGGAAAGCGTGAGCCTCTTTTTCCTCTCAATGGGATTTCCACACGAGTGCTCTCTAGCCTATTTTATTCTGGCAACACAAACCGAGTGTGCTAGAGAAACGAGATGAAAGGAGATGGGCATGTGTGTGAAAGCATTACATCTGGCTGCTTTTCCTTCTTTTTATTTAGTTTTTTGGAAGCAATCAGCCATCAGCCGTCGAAAATAATTTAATGCGTATTCGGTGCCAAATTAAAATGCAACGCCAGCTGGTGCAAACTGACGGACTGGGTTTTTATTGGACATTTCAGATACATTTCTGTAAAGTTAGTTGCAGTTAAAACTTCATCCATGATTGAATTTGTTAAATATATTGTCCTATTGTCAGTTATGGTGAAATATATGTGAAATGCTGTAGTTTTTTGTACACAAAGCAAAGTACTGGGGATAGTTTTGTATATTTTATTCAGTTAGACTTCTGTTTGAGTTTATTTCCCTTTGTTTACCTTTGAGTATAATTTATTTTAAGCATTACGTAACAAATGAGAACATTAATAACTAAGAAAAAACGGTATAATACACACTATATTATATTTTTATATAATATTTCTCACATATATTTTCTATATCTCATACATCTCCCCTATTCACAATGGAGAGCCTTTACTCTATTTTCTGTATGCATGCCTGTGTCAATGTTGCATAAGTAACACAGATAAGAGTTACAAAATAGCCTTTGTCAGATCTTCAGGCTCCAGCGGAGGCTTTGGTGTCAGTCTGTTTATTTGCCTGATAAAATCACAGGCCCAGCAGGGGAAATGAAAGCCGTACAGCCTTGACAAAGTGATCGGTGGCTTTGATACGTCCAGTGGGCTTCACAAGATCAACACGACACCCACATGCTTACAGCTAAGCTATAGAAGATACTCTCCGGTTTACAGTGGCTTAGAAAATGTGACGGTATTCATGGTTGGCGCCACCAACAAGGTCAAGGGGAGAAGTGGAAATAAAAGTTGTTTCACGGCACACCAGAGAATAACCTGTTGGCACCTGATAGAGCTGTGTGGGTGCAGGTCAGCCCACTAGTGTTCTCGATTAAGGGAATAACCTGAAGGTAAGAGGAGACTTTCTCAATTCTTAACTGTGTTCAGTTAGAAACGACCCAACAAGTTAGGGGGGCAGCTGATGTAGCAAGGGTGTAAACCTTTGCCAATCATACTGCATATACTATGCATCCATAGCATTGTTAACCCCATGGTCAACACTTTAGGTACAATTATTGTCTATAAGATAACGATATCTATCGTGTTTTGTACTATACTTTTAATAGCAAAAAAATAAGAAGTTATGTTTCAGTCAATTTCAGTCAAGGGCTTTTCTTTTGTAGCATTATCTCGCATTTACATTATTTTTCTTAAATACGTTCAAATAGAACATATTAAATATATTGCGAAAGTCAACAAACTGACCAATCGCACCACAAAAAAAGGCTTCTACCAATCCCGTTATGCAAAACCTTGACGACCTACTTCCACTGCCAAGGCACAC
>NW_011346988.1:29633-42561 GCF_000735185.1 Notothenia coriiceps | reverse complement strand
CACACACACACACACACACACACACACACACATACTCTCTCTCTAACACACACAAACACACACACACACACACACACACACACACACACACACACACACACACACACACACACACACACACACACACACAGTCGGACATGAGAGATTGTCCAACTAGCAGTGGGGTTTTAAGAAGAAACTCTGTTGCTTAAGGTGTGTGCATTGAAATTCAACTCATCAAAGCACATGACAAAGGACACGTTCTAGCATCTTCAATCATCAAAGGCAAGGCAAGTTTATTTATATAGCACCTTTCAACACAAGGCAATTCAAAGTGCTTTACAAAAATGAAAGACATTAAGAGCATTAAGAAACATATTATAAAATTATATCTAAAAACACTAAAAGCAAAGATAAAAAGCAAAGATAATAAAAGTTACAGTGCAGTTTAAGATATGAATATGTCAATTAAAAAAGGGCGATTATTCGGAGCTCTTGTAACGCATATTCAGTAATCATCCAATCAGGTCACTCCAAAATGTACACTTTAGAAACTAGCAACTATATTTATTAAGAGCACGGAGGTTTTGTAGGCGAACTAAGAAGTCACACTTTATTACTTCTCATCCTTTACAATGGCAGTTCATACCAGATCCAGAGTGATTAGCTTTGATGGGAGTTATTTTCAGGGGAGTAAATTGCATTGTGTTGAAGTTGGTGGGTTTGTAACTAAGTGTCCTCGTTTTGTTTATATTTAACCATTTTATTTGTTGTGCACATACTGTATATGGCAAGCAACTGTACTTTTAGAATGCAGCCTGTAAGTTAATGTATTTTTCTTCAAGCTGTCTTTATTGTCAGGTCCGGACTGTTCTGTTCTTCATGATATGAGACCCGCACTACGTCTCTCAGGATGTGTTCGCAGGTTATAGCTGAGGTTTATCCTCCACTCTGCTTTTCTCTCCAGACTTCAGCTGACTGTTGGGTCCCCGGAGATGGGATGTCAGGACCTTTTCCCCTCTTTAAGACTGACACTTTGCATGTTCAATCTTGACATAATTTTTTTTCTTGTTGACCACCTGCATCTATTGATTACTTCCTGAAGGCTCACGCCTCCCTTATCAACTCCTCGACCTCCTTCCCTGTTAATGTATTTAAAAAGAATCCTTGAAGTTTAAGATTGGTCTGACTTTATTTTTCCTTCTGTGTTTTCAGAAACACATTAACAGGATATTGAAAACACATTGTACACATGGCCCGAGTTTTGATTATATATTCAACTTACTCGACCCAAACAGTTCTGCAGGGATAATTGTACTTGGCTTACAGCACAGAAAACAATTCCTTTCTTCACTTGTTTCACTGAGTTCTCAGTATAGTGGCTTTAAAGAGGCCTTATTATACTTTTGGGGGATTTCCCTTTCCTGTAGTGTGTTTTATAGGTTTGTGTGCATGTAAATGGTCTGCAAAGGCTAAAATCCCAACGTTTCTGTTCCTGCCTGAAACGCCTCCATTGGACTCCTTCGTTTACTTTAGTAACACAGTTACATCACCACGTAACACTCACATATCTAAACGTTTATATTTCTTCACAATAAAGACAAATATTTCTCTCAAACAAGTGCTCAGCGATGATCAGCTGCACCTCAGCCGATGACTTTATTGTGTTTGCTTGTCTTTTGAGGATGCTCAAATCAGGTTATTGGGGTCGTCCACCAAAGTTGGAAACTGGCCAATCCGATCGCACTGTGTATTTGAAGATATTTCTTGATGCCGGACATCAGGTGATTTTACTCTTCTGCTTTTTATCTATGTATATGTGTATGCATCTACAGTATGATATGTCTCGCCCTCTGTTGAGACCAAATTCCCCAAGAAGTGAAATTAGTATTTAATTTAAAACACAGTCGATGACAGCCAAGGCTTTCCCAAACTAATTCGATAATGGGGGAGACTTAATATGTAAAAAGATTCAGTTTAAAAAAAAGTCAATAGAATAAAAGCAACATACCTGGCAGTGCAGGGAATCCTTTGAACTTACATGTAAACCATAAGGCAAGGAGATCAAATATTGCTGAAAATACTACAAGTAGATGTTTAATGAATACATCAAATGTGAATTTTGTAAATATTCATGAAATCTTACAGGGATTGCTTGAATGCATTAGGTGGGTGGGGTTGTCCTCCGGGGGTTTCCTGACCTCAGTGCTTCTAAAATACTGACTACGGCTCTGCATATATAAATATCTGATTGTGTTCTTCTGTTAAAAAAGGCTGTTTTATTAATGTTTGCAGATGTAGCGTAAACAGTTATTTACTTAATTTAGTAATGATATTGTCAATATATTACCTGCCTGGATCTATTCATTCTTCATCATGAGTTCAGGAAATGAGCAGATATCCTATAATCATTATGTTTTTACTCCATGTGCTCTATTAACCACTCCACGGTCCGCCCGTGTTAAACTGTACCACTAAATGTTGACTGTGTCAGCGTTTATTACCCCACAGGAATTGAACATAAGGAGGACAATCAACAGACAACAGACAGTTACAGCTTTTATTTGTCTGCACAATCTCCTCTGCTGAAAACTGAATTGATCTGCCTCTGAAAACAAAGGCATGGCTCCGAGCCAAAAGGGCCACGGCTCAGATAAACTGCAGCCAGCAGAGACGAGATGTAACGGTGTGTGGAGCGCAGGGATCACGCTGAAAAGCAGGTAAATGTAAGGTTCTTAAAGTGAGTGGAGAAGTGAGTGAGAATATGCAGAATTAGACGGGTATTACAGGATTGTGAAGTGAAGATGTGGAGGCCATCTGGGCTCAATCATCTTATCGTCTGCCTTCAGCTCGCTCACTCTGCCCTCCACTTGGCAGAGCTACGCTGCACAGCTGGCTTTACAATCGCTCTCCGTCTCTCTCTCAATCACTCACACTCTCATGTGTGTGTGTTTTCAGGCATTCTTGCACGTGTGCTTGTTCATCCGACTAGAGGATGTGTGTAAAGCTATGTTATATGGAGTATTTTGATGGGAATTATGAAATGATTGCATTTATTCCAAGTCTACAAACATTTCTAGAAGAAGTATTCAGCAAACACAATAAAAATACCTATATGGAAAATGCTCCTCAAGTATGGAAGTATAATCACTGAGAGTAAGTAAATATTTATATTAATCACTGAATTATTTTTAACTCATACATTAAAGTAAATCGGATTTTACTGGTGTAGTTTATTAATTTGGAACTCATTTTTAGCTAATTTATATCAGACAGCATATGTTTTCATAAATTATTGATATGCAGAATATTTACGGCAATAATAAATAAATATGTTGGTTTGAAAAACTGAAAAACAGTGCAAAATTACCCAGAAACCTAAGTTACACATTCCCAATGTGTGTTTGTCCAGTCAACACTAGACACCTCAATTTAACTAATCAAATATCTTAATATCTTCCCATTTGAGAAGTTTGGAGTGTTTTTGAATGACACTAGAACATAAAGCGGTCAGATGTTGAAAGGATGTGAACTAACTGAAGAATAAACTGTATGAAAATAACCAGTGAAGTACTCGGGTAAATGTAGTACTCTTTCAAGTTTCTATACTCACTTCCAAAACACTGGTGAATGAAGTCTAAAAACTGGATGAATACCATTTATTTTACAGGGCATTATAAATCCACGGGAAAGACTTCTGATTTAACAAAAGCTTTTATTCTGAAAGGTTTAGTTTACACCCAGAGTAGGAACTGACAATTGATCCAATGACTCCTGAACCAGTTGTATGTCTCTGTACCTAAAGAACTAATCTGGGTTTGATATTTACTTTCTGAATGATATAAAAAAAGTGTCGCAAAAAGGTTGGGAATGTTTTTGCTAATATATTAATATGGGAGCAAAGGAGTCTCAATGTACTGTGAAACAAAAGGGAATACTATTGTAAACTGAAATAAAGCAACAATTTATGACTTGTTTGTGTTGCATGTTTGCTAGCTCTACCTTTATTTGAGATCTATCCCTATACTAGTTTACTTCACTGTGTTTACTGCACTACGTGTGACGCTAACACTTTAAAGTGAACATAGGAAACATGTATTTATGAAATAAATCTGTTAATTAGAAGATACATTTGGGAAGAAATGTCAAGTTGAGCCTACAGTGCGAATATTGTGTCACATGTATTTCAAAATTGGTATTGTTTTATTGCAGATGGTTTACTCTTTGTCATATATTTCGAATTTTAAGCCACAAAGAATCGCTTTTATATTGTTTCATATTGAAACTTGTGATTTACACCCATAATATTTTCTGGATTTTGTGTTGCATTTGTTTTTTTGTGGTTAATATTAATTATTTTATTATTTTTTTATTTAAAAGTACTGACAATAGAGATGTGAATTTTAGATTAGTAGCAATGCACGCACCAACCATGGGTGTGTTTATGAATATATTAAAGTCTTGGGACATTTTACCTAAGCTAAAATAATTCCAAATGAAGGCGTTCAATTATTGTATACAGTAGGCTTCATTATGTGTCACAAGTTATGAATTCCAAGCCTGAACAATTAAATATTTTCACCCTTTCAGAAGCAATGTTGCTGGTAAGTTCTATTCACTAGTGTGTGTGTGTGTGTGTGTGTGTGTGTGTGTGTGTGTGTGTGTGTGTGTGTGTGTGTGTGTGTGTGTGTGTGTGTGTTTGCCAGAGGCGGTACTGTGGGGAAGGCTATAATAGGTTTCCATTGCTACATATGTAGTGCAGAGCTGGCTGGGAGCAGCAGAGAGACTCGGTTTGAAGAAGTGCTTCACATTTGAACTCATGTCACACTGGATGACTGGCAGGGTGCATCCATGCAGCTTAGCCTGTCTGTGCTTTAACCTGAACACATGTTATGGTGTGTGTATGTTGCATTATGGGTCAGGAGTGTTATCGCATGTGTCTGAGGAGTGATATCACTCCAGGAGGAGTCGTACAGTAGGTGAAAACGGAGTCCTTGCATTCCTACAGTTAAATCATTTTATATAAACTTTTCTTAGTGTCTAGTATGCATTGTAAGTGTGTCTCTCATCATACCATGAAATAAAGACTTTCATTTGTCCACGTTTTACTGTCCACCTCCCAGTCGGACTGCATTTTCTTTCATTTCAGTGGGATAACTGATTTCATGAAGCATCAATTTCACCAGGCCAAACAAACTTTATTAAAGTAGTAAAGTGAAGCTCTTGGATGCTTAGTTATTTCAAACATCTCTATAGTGAACATATGATTGTTAGGATACGCCTTTATGTCCCATTCCCATGGCACGTCTGTCCCCCCCCCCTCCCTAAAGGTTCAAACATGGCTCTTGGCCTAGCGCCAGGCTGATGATGGCTACCAGCCAAGAAAAAGACAATGGAGGATATTAACTCTCCTCTTGGGAATAACTCAACAGTGTGGAAATATTTTGACATTGGGATAAAAGATAGGTCAACACACAAAACATATGCAAATAATACTATTGTGAGTGATTTAGTAAACACAACAAACATGGCCGGCCACGTAAAGAAAAAAAAAATTACAATATTGTCTCCTATCGATCAAAATGGCCTGAATTGAATCAGATCGTATTGTGGCAAACCTTTTGATATCAGCAAATGTTGTTTTATTATCCAACAATCTAAATAATATCATATCTTGATGAAGCTTGTACCCACTTTGTGCGGGACTGCACAGCATTTTTTTATTTATTTGTCCTGCGTCCGAGAAATTGAGACTTGCATTGGATTGACACCCTTTTAAAACTTGGCTTTTATCCAATGGCTGCTTAGAAAGCAAGAGAGGGCTATCACAACTTGAAGCAAGAAAGACATCACGGAAATGTCGATCTGTTGCTTCCTGAAACTGAAACAAAAATCCAAACAAGTGCAAACAAACCCACCTATAGTAAAGTGTTCTTATTCATATTTGAGCTGGAATATTTATTTTTAGATTAGGATTGGATTGCTATGATATCTAAATCTAAACTACCTCTTTGCATAACAGTAACATGTCCCATGCAGTCACACACAAACAGACTCTTTGTTTGTTTCTAACAACTGAATTGTTATTGGTTTTACTGTTAACTGTAACGAACAACCAATGCCAGTACAGATATTTTAGTAGTGTGCAAGCAATGTTCTCAACATGATGTGAGCAAGCTTATATATCTCTCCTTTTTCCATTGTCTATGAATACATTTAAGTCATAAAGCCTCAGAACATTTCCGCACAGACACGCGTTAATGCAATTACAACAAAAATAATTAGAATAAAAACACAGATCTACTTAACTCCAGAAACTTTTCCTCTCCAGGGTATATATGAGAAAATATATAATGAAGAAAATTGGAATGGGGAAGCAGATAGCAAAACGATTTCAAAGATTATAGAGCAGAAATAAAAATGATACGGTCGAATATACACTGCAGTGGGATGGATAGGGTGGGTGGTTTTGTGTGTGTGTGTGTGTGTGTGTGTGTGTGTGTGTGTGTGTGTGTGTGTGTGTGTGTGTGTGTGTGTGTGTGTGTGGCAGCAGAATGACGATTGGTATGTGGGTGAGGTTGTCAGAGCAAGGATTACAAAAAGTGTGTGTCTGTATGGATGGTGTTAGCAGTGTGGGTGAGAATGAGCATGTGTGTGTGTTTCTCTCCATGGGGGATATAGCCAGTGGATTGCTCGCAGCATCTCTAGTCCCAGCGTCCCCCCGGATATGTGTGTGTGTGTGTGTGTGTGTTACAGAGTGTATGTTTCAGTGTTATGGTGTTGTGTGTGTGTGTGTGTGTGTGTGTGTGTGTGTGTGTGTGTGTGTGTGTGAGACTGTCAGCATGTGTTTGTAGTTATGTGTTTGCTGGTGTAAATGCTTGTGAGTACAAGTCGGCATGTGTACACTGTATGTATTTGTGTATTTGATAAAGAATGGCTGTGTGCTGTGCTTTACTTCAGGCTATGGAAGCTTGATAATGCACCATGCACTCATTTGCTATAAGCCTGTTAACAGCATGCATGGACAAAATGCCACTGGATTCATCTCAGCCTCTCTCCCTCCATCTCTCTCATTATATCTCTGTTTCTCACTTCCTCTATCTTTGCTTCCTATCTGCATTGTTTTCCAGTTTGTATATTATTTCTTTCTCCCTCTATGTTCCACAAACTTAAACCCTTTTTGTATTTTTTTCCCTTCAATTTTCTTTCTGTTTATGCTGCTCACACCCTGTGTCTGTGACAGGAGAAAGACATTGACTGCGAGATATAAATACGGAGAGCAAATATGTGGTGGATATTTAAATAAATAGTATAATATGTTGGAAAACTCCTGTAGAAGACACGGTGAAATACAAAAAAAATCATTTTCGAAGCTCTTATCCTGTGTATGTATTATTTGTATGGTTACTGTTTTGTATCAACAACTCTAAACTATCAATATTTTTGATGACTCAATATCATGATGAGCGTGTAAACATATGTCCAATCAATTTATGATTTACTGCACCTATCATCTTTTTAAAACAATATTCTTCATAAATATTTGACAGAACAGATCCATTGCCATTGACTTACAAAACACACAAATTGAATATGACCATGGGAGAGTTCACCGTTTTTGGAAACATATCTACTTGGGTAGGCTTAGAAAGAAATCTCAGTTTGGTTTAAAATATTTAGTTTCCTACAAAACTTGGTACATTACGATAGTTAAGTATACTACATACGTAATTTGAGTACGTTACATAAGTGATGTGAGGTAAATATATGTTGTTAGTTTAGTATGCAACATAGGGTACGTAAAGTATTGTTGTTGTTACTTTAGAGTTTCGTTTATGCAGTAGTTCCACAATACTTAATTTAAAACAATATTAACACATATTTATCTTTGAACAAATATTGTACCTCCTACATTTGAAAAGTGGTCCATATTGCAATTTTGGATTACATTTGAATGAATTGTGCAGCCTTAGTTACGTATGCATGTAACAAATGTGATTTCAGTTAAACAGTGCAACTTATTTAGGCTCGTTTGAATTAGTCAATGTGTTGATTTTTGAATTCACACAGGACAGAGACTCCTGAGTTAAGTCCTGTGTTTGTGGCTTTGTGGACGTGTAGATACAGACCCCCACCTACTGTACACCTCCCTCCCACATGTTGCAAGATCAGGAGGCAGAAGATGATGAAGAAATTAAGAAATGAGACCCAAATCCGAGCACACACCTCCTACTACAGCAGCATATTGCTCTGCTCGGGACTGAAAACCACTAGCTAACAGTCAGGTGGAGTTTTATACAATGATACATATCACATTAGATAAGATACAATAATGTAAACTCTCCTAAGTTTAAGGTGAGTAATCAGAAATATTTAAATGTATTCAAATAAAGAGAGAAAAGAAGGATTACATTTAAGGAGGGATAAATGCATTGTGATGCACTTCTGGTAAAAAAGTGAGTCAAATCCAGAATGATAATCAATTGTATCGAAGTGCATTGCGTCTATTCGTCCAACTTTCAAAGACTAATCATATGCAAACTCGATGATTAAGGGGACCAATTGCTACAGTTCTGAATCCACTCTAAGTATCTGTAATTAACAGATCTACTTTCTGCATAATTATAATAGCTAAAATCACTATAAATGACCTGCCATCATTTACAATTATAAAATCTACCATCATTGTAATTATACAATCAGAAGGGCAGTTAAAAGGAGATGAGGAGAATCGGTATCTTTTCATTAAGAGAAAATATCTGCCGGACCCTTTGATGAGCGCTGATATCAGTCCGCACAGTCAGAGGGGGATTGAAAACAAGAATCGCGGTCGGTAGTGTTTTGTGAAGGTAGTTACTTAATTTTTTAAGTCAATTAGGCTTCTCATGAAAATTGAAAAAAAGGTACAAAAAAAAAGTTATTTTGTTTTACCGATGTGGTGATAGGTGCAGGTGGGTTCGCTGTATTTTTGTCTTGTCATGAGCTGTTTTTCAAACACACCGCATTGTTTTTTTGCAAACGGTGTGTGGTAACAGAAATGTAATAAAGCCCTGTGAAACTGGTTCAAAGATTCAGTTCTTTCATTATTTGTAGAGACAGCTTCATGTCTGGCTCGTTAATAGTTTACCCATTTTTTAAATTCTGGTCTACCTATTGACGGTGTAATCTTCGTTGTTTATTCTATCTTCTTCGTCCAGGATTATACATTTCAATCACCATGTTCTTAAATCTCTTTGAACCTTCCAAAAGGGACATTTATATTGATTAAAGAAAAAAAGTCATTGTAGACCTTAAGTAACTCTGTTAGTCTTATATGTAATTGTGTTGATTAATAAATCTGTAGCCTTTTAGAAACGTTCGCGTTAGAAGAGTCTTTTCATTCGTCTCGAGATTAATGGTGAATTGTTGCAAGCCTTATTTTCTGACAAAATACTGCCGTTAATGCTTCGGAATTATCTTTACACGGAAAGCGACTAGAGACGCACGGTGTTACGAAGGTCAGGGTATTGAGTAAATATAGTCTGAGGTTGACAGGGGTAGAACATTAACGACTAAGGAAAGGGGAGGTACGAAGGAGAGGAGAAGAGAGACGGCAGAGTAGAGGTAGTAGTGAGGGATAGCAGGGGGAGAGGTAGGACAGGGCAACGAAAGTTACTTTATTTTGTACTTAGGTAATAAGTAAGTAAGTTTGTATAGATAGTATGCGGGTACGGGCGAATAGACGTTTCGAAAAAAAAAGAGTAACACGAAGCCAATAAGTAGCTGTGGGGAGCATGCCGGAGGTTGACTTTTGTGTTGTTGTGACCCCTCACAAGAAACAAAGTCCGTGGACTGTCTCTCACCAAGCGCCCGTCATTTTAGGGAAATCCCCCTAAGAGACAGTAATTGTTATCGTCACGATCGAATTTTTATTGGCATTCAAACACACTTCCAAATATATCTTCGTTATTTTGTTCCCTCGAAAACGCCAACGTGTCGTGTATTTATGACCCTATTAAACACGCCACTCCTCGTCCCACTACGAGGCTCCCCCAGTACAATAGCTGACACAGAGCATATAGAAATAGTGCTGGGCGTATAACAACCTTAAAGGTAGACATTGGCACCCCCTCTTATTTTGTTTGTTCCGAGTATTTCTTTTGTCCTGGTTATTCGCACAGAAAAAAAAGAACCTCAATCTTCGGGGGTTGCTTTATAGGCATTGGACCGCCTCCCTGACTAGAGTCGCAGGTTTCCTTAAAGACCGCCATACAGCGCCAATAGTCTGTCTTTCAAAGGTCCACTTTTTTGTAGACCGAGAAGAGTGTCTCGACACCCTCTTGTAGACCAACCAAAAAAAAACGCTGTCTGTTTTAAACGGTTTGTACTTGGTCGTGAAGAAGACGACACATTAATTTACCAAACGGTCTTTCCCAAGAAGTTTTCCGTTAACGTCTAGTTTCTGAGACGTGAAGACTGAATTATGTTCGTCTGACCCCCCGCGCCCCCTACAAGGTCCCGGCGTCTTGATTGTTCACAGGGGAACAGGGGCACGTCTTACGACCTCCTACTGGACTTCTAGTCGTCGCTGCTCCTCCATCCGGCTGTCGTCCACTCGAGGCCAGTAGAACCAAGACACGTTTTTAGTAGGTAACGAGAGGCAGGACAGGAGTAGTAGTGTGTAGGAAACTGGAATTTCAAATCGTAACAATATACACTGTAAATAGAGTAAGTAAACCAGGTTTGTCAGTCGGGGAGAGAACTTTCGTAGGTAAGAAAAAGTCAGACTAGGGTTCATAGGTTGGTTGTAGTTAACCGAATATAAAACCACTTGGAGGTCTGTAGCTTTTGTAACAACGGAAAGGAGTTCACAGGGAACCCGAGTTTATACCTACATAACGTGCAAAAAGTGCTTACTCCGGTTACTTTTTCAAAGATGTTCTTATGAACAAACATGTAAGGGTTTACACAGTCTAAATTATTTATATATGTCAAGAACCACTTTGACTTGTCGTCCGACCGCGTACGTTGTTTGTCACAGCTTTGGTTATTTGATCTCCTGTGTACTTCTGCGCAGTTTCCATTTTTTACACCATAAATGAGTTCAAACTATATCTTAGCCCAATTGATATCGGTTTGAATTGAATCCGGACAATTGCGGGGTGTCCCCCCGGGGGGTTACCGAAAAAATACTTTGATAATTACACAGTCGCGTGGTCTAATTTTTGCCTTTTCTTAGAGTCGATTGACTTCTTTACTGTTAAAAAAAAAATTTAGTAGTTCAATTTATATATGTATATCGAGACCTTTTGGTGAGTTTACAAGAATGTAGAGTTAGATAATGTACAACCGTCGGTAAGGTAAGTCACAGACGACCTTAAGCGTGTGTGCTCTTTACAACAGTTAATCAAATATCTTATTTATTTTCTGTCATGTAAAGAGAGTTTGTTTATGGATATTCATTTTCAATTTTGTCTCTCTTTGATTATTACCGCCCGCGTCACCAGAGAATTAAACAGGGTCTCAAAAAGTAACTATATTTTTACCATCCTGGTGACGAAACCCGAGTTCTCAAGTAAAGGACATGACCATTGGGAAAATCTTTTCCTAGTTAAATTTCCAGGTAACAGGACGAAAGGCCAATAAGTGGGCACGGGAATCACACAATACATCCCGAAAAATGACGTACATTTGCCCAGACCGTCTCAGTGCGTTTGGGAGTTCTCATGTGGGACAATCGCTCATTTTGAGATTGTGTCTTTTCTGACAGATACGACGGGGTCGTGCGGAGCAACCTCTAAAGAGGAAAAAGGTAAACATAGGCGCCTCGAGGAGTGTGTGGTCCCAGGGAACCGCAGTGATAGTTATGCGTCATCCCCCTGGAAATCGCATGTAAAAGTTGATTGTCCCTCAGGTAACTGAACGAATCCTCGAGGGACCAACCATTATCTGCTCAACCCCTACCGCCTTTTACTAGAGAGGCATCTGGGTAAGAGTGTCGCAATAATGTTGGAAAAAGAATCGAGCTGAATGAGTCGGTGTGAATTAACAAAAAATGAACCGACACTCACAAACCACACACGAGTCCTACTCAAAGCGCGACAGGGCGACATAGCGCGGCTGGGCTTGTGGTGTGTCATTCGTCTAGTAACTCGTCGCTCGGAGCGTTGCAGGGCTGGTTAGTGACCCGAGTGTTCCTACCCCCCCGTCCTCGAGGTTGTTTCGGCAAATCCTTGTAGCTCACTTATGGCCACTTATGTGTATGAAATCGTCTCTAACGACATACCTCTTTGTTTTACACTCAAACCTTTTAAGCGTGTTTAAGATAAAACCATGTGGTCGAGTAGAGTTGTTACCTTAATACTAGTCATCTCCTTACCGGTACTGTACCCTGGAAATTTGTTTTTCCGTTTGAGATTTTTGAAAATGAAAATTTGTTAATTTTGTGGGAATAAGAATCAGTACAATCTGGGTCTCTCACAAAAAATAGTGCAAATTACCCCTGATACGGTATGTTATTTTCGAAACTTTACTGAATTTTCTCGAAAGAATCCTAAAAACCACTTGTTTAGCAAATCAACTGACATGTGACGTTGGTACGATTCTAAAGAAGTAATAGATAAGGTGCAGTCCCACCGTGTGAAAAATCAGAGATATATTAATTCTCTTTGTGAAACAGACTCAAAACTCAGATATGGATTGACGTAGTAACAAGTCTTGTCTTGTTGTGTAGTACAACTACAAATAATAATAATCGTCACAAAGAGGGTGCAACTCAAGTCCCAGGTAGCCAGTGTCTCAAGTACAAACAGTGGGTCGTCAACAGGACGAGAAGGACAGAACTAAAGAAGACATACCTTTTAAGCAGTGCCACCGAGGAGAGAAGAGGAAATTAGTGATAGTAGTTACGTCATTACTACGGTCTCTATCAAGTTTGTTCGTCAGTCACCCCCAGCGCGGCGAAGAGAGG
>NW_011346988.1:28852-29588 GCF_000735185.1 Notothenia coriiceps | reverse complement strand
TTTATCACAATATTCTAATTTTCTGAGACAGTCCTGTATATAAAAAGGCACACATGCTGAAAACCCAACCCCAGCAGGGGGGTCTGGGGGGAGATTTTTAGAAATACTAACATAAACTATGCATTCCGGTACACTCTGAGAATAAAATAAATAAATGTATTACTACCCGACATATTATTAATATTTTATGCCATTGTTTGTTTTTCACTTTGTTCTGACAGCTTGCTGCTCCTCACAGAGAGAAGAGTAAAGAGGAGATAGTCTGTGTGAATTACTTTAAATTGTGGATAAGGGTAGATAGCTCCCATTGTTCTGTGACCTGTCAATCATCAAACTGGGGATCATATTTAATTATGTGTTCATTTTTATCTGAATTTGTACCCATGGATTTATAAAGAACAGTTCTACCGCAACATTATTCTCCGTGGGGACTTCCGGCAACAATCTTGATTCTGATTGGCCAGAAGACTCGAAAAAACCTCAGCAAAGATATTTTATTGAGAAGATGATCAATACGTGACAGAAGTTTTCAAAACCGTTTATGGTCTCCGGTACTTCCAGTCTAACGCCTACTGCATGCAAAGTGTTAAAAAATCGGACCTTCAAAATAAAAGTTTGGCTTAAAAAAAAAAAAAAACTTTTTTTTTTTCTTCACTCACACATCTGCGACCCACCAGTTGAGAACCACTGCCATAGAGGGTGTTACAGTCTACAAGACGGAAGAATACTGGTGTTT
>NW_011346988.1:23425-28812 GCF_000735185.1 Notothenia coriiceps | reverse complement strand
ATCGGGCATTCAAAATAAAAGTTTGACTTTTCCCCCCCAAAAAAAAAAGAAGAATTGCAATTTTTTTTTTCTTCACTCACACATCCGCGACCCACTCGAAACGGGTTCGCGACCCACTTTTGGGTCGCGACCCACCAGTTGAGAACCACTGCCATAGAGTATAGCAGTCATTAAGTATTTTTGTAGGCCAGACCAGGAAGTAAAAATTGCATGGTTCCCTCTGTAAAAAAGCAATTGGATTTCCCCATTGGAATTTGATATATTGAAGGAAATAAGCTCTGTGGCCAACACATGTTTATGATATTTACATAGGATAAACTCCACATAAAACACTACTTTCTCATTTTTGTAGCAGAAATTCATCGCCAGAATAAAAAGCCAGTGCTAGGCTTTAAATGAACAACATCATGGTCGCATGGCTGTGCGTCACTAAGCTAAAGGGGGACTCGTGTCAGCGTGATGACATTTGGTAGATTCATTTAGTCACTTGCTAGCAACCGCTGTTTATATGACACATAGAAGCTTTAGACATTCACAAGTGCGGCGATTACTGCCGTATTTAATGTCGTAGAACAGAATGTGCAAATCTCTTCAGCTTGCGTTATCCACAGACCTGATTTCGGGCTTCTAAACACAAACACATTAAAAAACTGTCGACTTTAAGGCATAGGAACCGGAAGTGGTGAACTGTTTTTCTAGTAGTCATGACTGCAACACTCTATTGACATCAATAAATCCCAATGTTACAACACAGTGTGGCCATTTGTCTTACCTTATGGCTGTGCCTCTGGCTTTGGGCTTGTCAGACACCTGTCAATACACAGAAATTGTGAGTTTTATTATTGCCTTGATTGAACATAAAGTCAATAACTTCAGTATGCAGAGCATGGACTGAGTTGCTCTTTTTACAGGATTTCCAAGCATGCCTTTGCTAGCAGTGAAATATGGTAATATGATGAATGTTTGTGACACAACTGCATGAATGATCAACATGATGATGGATGTCTGTGTGAGTGTTGTCGGATCATGTTCACATTCAGAGGACGTTTGAAAAATCCATGACTGACAGTGAGGATGAGGGATGGAACAGTGGTCTTCTTTTATATTGATCCTCTAGTGGTTTAATTTAATGTATTAGGTCTACAAACACAACAGGGGAATAGCAGGAAAATGTTCGTACTGCAGCATTTAGTCAGCTTTCTAAAAAACTATTTGTACTCCTTATGCAATACTTTCTTCAATGGCATCTTCTGGATACTAAATCATGTTGCTGGTGAGACAAATATTACAGCCTCTGCTATTATTACTACGACTGTACCATTATCACTTCTGTTAAACATCAACAGAATATTACGGAGCTATTTGGTTATTTGTAATTATTACACGGCTTAATTCTGTTTGGTCAATTTGGACATTACGGATATCAGGTTTGTTGATTTGTCAGGACATCAGACAAATCAACATAATTAGACAAACAGGAAGTAGTCAGACAGAGACAGACAGACAGACACATACTTTATTGATCCCAAACTAGAACATTCTTTAAATTGGGAATGTTTGGTTAGGGGAAGCAATACTAGAATTTTGAAGTCAATACAACTATTTAAAGTGAGTCAAGTCATTGGTTTATTTAGCCTTGTTATAGTATATATAAGTATTTTAACTGTATTTTCTGGGGTATTCAACCATACCATACAGTAACTGACGGAATTTCACAAAAAGTCAAGTAAAGAAGTAATTGATTTATACAGGCTTTTCAACAGATCAAATTAAATATGTATAGTACAGTACTGTATATATATATATATGAGGTACCTCACAGGGAATAAAGCTACAGAATAAATCAGCGACTGACTGTACTTATCGATACAACTTAAGGACACCATCTAGCGTTTCCCTTTCACCCACTTAAAGCTCCACTGACCTTCACTTTTCTTCGCTCAATCTTCTCTCTTCATTCATCTAGGAGAAGAGGAGTAATTTTCCTATCATTAAAATGAGAAAAGAACCCTCCCTTCTCTTTATCCTCTCCTTCCCTTGTTTCCTCCCTGCCCTCCCTTCACCCCAGCCTCTGTTCCCCATCCTGTATTTCTATTCATACTTCCCCTCCTTTCAGTGAAAGAATGGGGTGATTACATTTGTCAGTGAAGCTTTTCCTCCTCTCATTTTCTTTTCCTCCCTCCGCCAACTCAGAGTCAATTTTGTACTACATCCATTGCAATACCAAAACTCAAATTCCTGCAAATATCAGTCATGAATTCATCTCCGAGCACTGACACCTGATGATTCTAATGAATTAGTGAAAGCTTTTCTTCCTGGCCTGTGGCCCGTTGTTTCTCTCCGGGTCTCTCTAAGAATAAAGTGATTAACTGGACCAGTGAGGGTTCTGATCGATCGATGCGTAGCTGCGGGCTAGAACAACAGACCTCCTCAGATCTTGGGCTTTGGGAGACTTGCAAGGGCTCACGGAGAGGATCTACCAGTGCATATATTTAGATAGCTGGTGGTTTTCCTGGGATTTAAATAAAGAACAACCCAACCGGTATTTACTCACCCAATCTCCTCGGTAACAACACGTCTGCGAGTATTGTTCCCTGACAAAGAAGGCAAGCTGCTATTTCTTTTCTTTTAACCGAAAGCAAGAAAATTCAAGCCTTAGAGCCGCTCTGATTTATATTTCATTCGTCAAATCTCCATATCCTGTTCTTCCTGCTTCTCTCATGTGGGTGCAATACGTCTCAGTGTTTCACATGGGGACAGTTTTAACAAGGTTTTAAAACACCCCCGCACCGTCTTCAAGTGTAGCCGAACAATGGATTCTTCGCTCGTCTCTTTACTTTGCGCAAGACACTTTATAAAGCATTTCTAACACCTGAACAACGGGTTCAAAATCCAGAATTTTCTGATGCAACCGTTGCGCGGAGGTTGCACTGCTGGAAATAAGGCAGCATCTGGATTCTCACTAGTGCAAAACAAAGAGACTCTATATCCCGAATTGTAGCATCTCTCCATCGGCTGCCAGCTGGATTTAACACAGCCGGTCCATCTGGATGTGCACAGAAATGATATTACACTTGTGTGCATATCTTTTTATCCTTTTGAGCAAACAGTCATCCTAGTTAGGTTGTGAATTCCAACCCCGTATAGACTAAAGGAACAAATGTTCTCTTCCTTACATGAGATGAGTTTTCTCTATTGACTCACCTGCCTTTGACCCCATGTCCTTTCCACCTCTCCCACTCTTGACCTTCTGAACTGACTTGTCGAGGCCTTCCTGTACTTCACACACGCTCCTGTTTGCTGTAGTTTGTGCTGATCCTGTGCTACACGTTATCTCTGTTTCCAAGTCCATTCGAAGCCTCTTATCTTTTTTTCTGGATGTATTTGGATCAAATTCTCAACTGTAGTTGAGTGGATATTATGGTGACCCATACCACACAACCTGAGTTAAGACCTACTGTAAGGCACAGCTTTAACTTTAATGAAATTATTATAATTCTAAACACTGAATTTGAGCCTGTTTTAATTAACGTTGTACTAAATAATTGTGTCCTATGTATTTAAAAAAATCCTCCATTGCACAACTATCAAATTATTATTAATGAAGTGTAATTTCCGACTTGAAGAATACAGATTGTATGCCAGGGTTCGCGCTGTAAGACATGAAAGTCTGTTGACATTAGTTAAAAGTTGATAGTGACCAGATGGATTCATCATATCATCAAAGTCTGACAAAATGTGCTCGGATGTGTGCAGCACAAGCTACACTAACCAGTTTTCTATGGAATAATGTTTGATATTATATTCATTTTCTTAAGCTATTGACATTTCTTTAAAGCTTAAGCTGTAGAGCTTAACATTTTCGCCTTTGAATAATTTTCGTGAGGGACGGCTATCGTGTGCCTACCAAACCACACATCGTGAAATAAGTCAGTTATTTTGTGTGCTGCCCTGAAAGAAACACATGATTCAAACAGCCAATCAGATTTGTTTCACCTTCCTAAAGTATGTCTTATGTTAGGTCATTAGACTACACCCACCCACCCATCTGATACTTCATTCACATCAACGGTGTTTCAGGGCCGGTTCGGAGGTTTTCCTGTTCACACCGCAGCGGAGCAGCCTCTTAGCTCCGGAATCCGGTTCGTTTCAAGCACCAACAAATTGGGATCAACTCCTGAACAACAACAAAAAGCCAGCGTTTTATCCAGTTAGTACACAACGATGGAGAAACGTAACAAGCAGCAGCGGTCCACTGAAGAGACCAGCTACCTACTGTGAATCTGGTCTTCCGAAGAGGTACAGAGGAAGCTGGAGCACAATCGGCCATTGTTGTTGTTGTCGGTGTCAGCTGTGAGGGGTTTCCGTGCGGTTTGGCTTTATGAAGCAGGCACGCAAACGGTTATGTCATGACGCAAACGATGACGCAATGACGCAGCACCAGTCGGACTCTGGGCAGTGTGAAAAGAGCCGGAGCTAAACCGAAGAACCGGTTCTGAACCTGAAAAGCTCTAGCACGGAGCTTGAACCGGAGTTGCGTTGGTGTGAATGAGGTATAAGTATCTCCACCAACAGATAGAGAAATACCTTTGTAAAGGTGCACTATATTTGTTTTAGATCAAATCAGTGTAGAATGGGCTTTTTTTGGAGAGGGGATTTAAAGAGACAGGCGCTCAAACTGAGTATTTCAGGGAGAAGGTGAATATATGTTTATTTGGCTGGACAACATGAGAAAAATAGTGTTTTTTCAAAGTATCTAAACATGTTTGGATGAAACGAAAAACACAAATATGAACCTGAAAATGATCATCATATGGCCCTTTTAAGTTTGATGTATTATTTATTGTGTACCTTTCGAAAACATGACTTAATGTTCTTGCAGCTAGCCGACAGTGCCGCGGAGTCTAGTAGATATGCCTTTATTCCTTTTTAAGCTGGACATTTTTCCCGGCTGCATCTGTATTTTTAGACAGAGCTTTTAAGCTCGACTTTGCTCTGACCAAGGTGATCTGTCATTGTGAGCTCGCGGAGAGAAAAATGGGAGAAATGCAGGGAGATAGAGAGACAAAGAACAGTCCTGCAGCAGTAATTGGGTTTCTGTTTTTCCGTCAGTTTTCTAGAGTCATTAGAAACATCACTCTTTCCTACTATCTCTCGTTTCCTGTCCTCTCTTCCATCTCTCCTTCCTTTGCTCTTTCTTTCGATTCCCTCCCCTCCTCCGTCTCTTTGCTCTGTGCCAAAAACATATTCATCATACTCCTCTGCTGCCCTCACAGCGTTATGCCACAGCATACTAATGACATTGTGCATCTGTGTGTGTGTGTGTGTGTGTGTGTGTGTGTGTGTGTGTGTGTGTGTGTGTGTGTGTGTGTGTGTGTAGTTGTAGT
>NW_011346988.1:3355-23380 GCF_000735185.1 Notothenia coriiceps | reverse complement strand
CTGACACGCCTGACTATAGTGCCGAGTAGTTTCCCAAGGCCGTCTATAAAAGAGAATTACTTTTCTATGGCTAAGAGAGGAGTAGAGGAAAATTGAACGGGGAAGACTAACATATATTAATGTACTACCATCTTAAAATATTAACATTTTACTACCGCCAGTAAATATCACTAAAAATCGATAATATTAATACGTCTTCATCTAGACAATTAATGTCTATGAATCTCACCCTAAGTCTTGACATCGTTAACCAGGCGAATTAGTAGCTCAAAACGTATACTAATCAGAAACTTTCAACCTGCTTATCTGCGGTTTACGTGAAGCTATGTTAACTAATAGTAAGACCTAAACTGAGTGAAAAAATGTCTTCACGTAGTGTTAACGTAAATAGGAGGAGGAATTTTACATTAGGAAGAAAAGAGAGAAATAAACTTATGGTAAATTTATAAAGACTAATGAGTGGAATTTGAATCCTCTCAAATGTAATAACATAGAATAGATACACTATACATAGTAACATATTTTGAGGTGGACGACAAATCGATCACCAAAAGTCAGGGCTCTCGTCTCGTTATACGACGACATCATCCTCCACACACAGCCTAAACCCAGAGTAAAGAATTAAAGAAGTAGTAGAAGACGGAGGACTAGAACGTTGTACACCCTCCCTCCACATGTCATCCACCCCCAGACATAGATGTGCAGGTGTTTCCCGGTGTTTGTGGCCTGAATTGAGTCCTCAGAGACAGGACACACTTAAGTTTTTTAGTTGTTGTAACTGATTAAGTTTGCTCCGATTTATTTCAACGGTGACAAATTCGACTTAGTGTAAAGCAATGTACGTATGCATTGATTCCGACGTCGTAAGTAAGTTTACATTAGGTTTAACGGTTATACCTGGGTGAAAAGTTTACATCCTCCATTGTTATATAACAAGAGTTTCTCATTTATTACACAATTATAACAAAATTTAATTCATAACACCTTGATTGACGTATTTGCTTTGAGATTTCATTTGTTGTTGTTATGAAATGCATGGGATACAACGTATGATTTGATTGTTGTATATATAATGCGGCAGTCGGTACGTGAATACATTGCATGAGTTACTTGCATACATCACATATGAATGTGATAGCAGTTACATGGTTTCAAAACATCCTTTTGATTTATAAAATTTCGGTTTTGACTCTAAAGAAAGATTTTCGGATGGGGTTCATCTAATACAAAGGTTTTTTTGCCACTTGAGGAGGGTACCAGTATAAGTTCGACAACATTCAGTTTACCGTTACCTAGACAAGACAGTTTTATAAATACTTCCTTATAACAAAATTTTTTCTACTATCCACGTCATTTAGTCTTTTAACTAAGCCTGTATACACAATGTGCGAGTAGTACTATAACTCAGTTAGGTTTTATAACTATCAAAATCTCAACAACTATGTTTTGTCATTTGGTATTGTTTTATTAGTGTATGTGTCCTATTTCTAAGCTTTTACTAAAAAAAACATTAAAGTGGGCACAGAAGAGTCCTCAAAAGGTTGTATAATCATGATAAATACAATTTTAGGTAGTGTATAAACGCAGAGGCATTAAATATTAGAGTCGTCAGTTACAGAAAGAGCGACAGTGTCTGTGTCCCACTCGTCGTATTTTGTCTTTCACCCCTTTTATGTTTTCCCAAATTCAACACCTTTGTACTCTCCCCTTCTATTATATGTTTGAACTTTTTGTTACGGTCTATCCTTCGTCTATGCTCCTTCACTCTTTGTCTCTATATTACTCCCTACCCCCTCTCTCCGACTCTACTTGAGGTCACGTAGAAACAGGTACGTACGACAATTGTCCGAATCGTTACTGCACGGTACCACGAAAGCGAAGGTATGCGGACTTCATTTCGTGTCGTGTGTTCGGTAAGAAATAGTTTATGTGTTTATGTATGTCACATGTGTACGGCTGAAACATTGAGTGTTCGTAAATGGGGGGGGGGGGGGGAAGCGGCGCGACCCCCACTGACTGCTTTGAACTATCTCTGGCATCATTACTGCATGATGATAGTGATTAAAGGAGGGAGGGCCACCGTGACAATTTCCATACAGAAGAAATCAAGACAGGAAGAGCAGGACAACTGCTGGGTGACAAACATGAACTCTGTGACCGATGGACCCTGAACTCAACGTGGGGAAACACTGCTAATAATAATAAAACATCAACATGATGTGTTGTCTGTTTCTGAACAATGATGCAGTAGGTATAGACTCAAACTCAGACAAAGTGTTTCTTAATTATAGAGACTAAAGTGTGCCACCTGACGGGAATAGATAATGAGAGATCTTAGCATGTTGAGTTACAGTCAACTAACGATTTGTTCACCAAAATCCTAAGAAAGCTCTTTTAAGTCATTTCAAAAGCTTTTATTGTATGGCATAGTCCCATTAAACGTGATAAAAAACACTCTCTGGTCTAACATGACTAAGAATAAGGGTGTTTTAATTGTTTAAAAGTAAAGTTTTAGAGTTTGCTTTTTGTTTAAAGGTCCCATGTCATGGCCATTTCTACTGATCATAATTCCATTGTTGAGGTATACTAAAATAGATATTGTGCAATTTTCCAAACTCACATTTGTTTCTCATACAGCATCTCTGTAAAGTATGTGTATTCACCGGTATTCACTCGATGTCCTAAACGGCTTGTTGGAGCTCCTGCCCCCCCATCCTTGTGAGCCCAGTGATTGGTCGGGACGTTGCGAGGCTCGCTGCTCAATGATCTGGCTTACTGGTGTGGTTTCCGGGTCGGCGATACAGCGGGACAGCGCGAAACTCATCCTGAGCACACACAAACACTCACAGCCGAAGTAAAAACAATAAGTGTGGCTGAGTAAGAAAAAGGTTTATAACGCTGTGAGAATGGGTCTACGGAGAGCATTTCTCCGCCATCCCAACTCGTCTATTACCAACCAGGGAGCTCTAAGCAAGTCAATGGGACTCCCTGTTAGTTGAAAATGTACGCTAAAGGTCCCCCTACTGCGTTTGATAGTGACGCCAAGGGACCCTGGTGTGTGAGGAGCTCCGCGGATACAAATGGAAAAAGAGAAATCTCCAACGAGGCGTTCTGGGGCAGCATAGACAGGTCTTTTCTGTGTTAGAGTTTTACTCGCTACAGGGTGTACTTTGAGGGTTTGTGACTCTGCAGACCGTTTACATGCAGAAAAAGCTACATAACACACAAGGGCACGGGTAATAACCGGAAAGGCAGGACATGGGACCTTTAAATTGATCCTTTTCTAAAAGGGTTACCAGTACAGGAAATAATCTTGAGCCCAAGCAGGGTCCTACCATTTTTTATCAATGAAAAACTCTGGACAAATTAAGAGACCACTGCCGCATTATTAGTTTCTCTGTTTTAACTTTTTATAGGTATGTGTTTGAGAGAAATGTATGTCTTTTTATTTATTCTATAAACTATTGACAACATTTCTCTGTGTTGGAATTCAGCAGACACTGGAATGGAATGGCTGCCATACATGTAGAGATTGAGAGTTAAGAACATTTGAGTGGTTTTCCAGAGCTATATGTATATATTTAACTTGATGATTTAAAAAAAAATTGTTCATTTCTTCAGTTAGCTGAGATTCTTCCCGTTAATCTGGTGCTACACATTAATAGTTTCATAAAAAAGCATTGGGGGGGCCCCCCTGTGGGGCTTAACAGGCTAAGTAAGTTTGGCTATAGTTAACCCGATTTATATCAAACTTAGTAAATACACATTTTTTACCTTGACGCTCTTCATGTGTCCTTCTAGTTTATTGGTTTCGACACTGTTGTGATGCCAGCTGCTGTCAGTTTCACCAAGAACTGTAATATATTATTAAATCTGACACATTGGGAATTGTACAAACAAGTATTCTTGTAGAAACTTTTTCATTGGCCTCATTCGGAAAAACGTGCAATACATCCATATTTTGAGCCAAGGACACTTGAGGAAAGGAAACAATGTTTTCGATGTCTGGAGGTTCAACCAAAATATAAGCCAATTGATGTTGGTTGGATACTTGGATCCACTGAAAAAGAATGGATGCTTTCAGAGAGGGGCTGACTGTTGGACCAATGAATGAGTAAATGTCACATATACAATGCTAAACTTAAGGTCAAGGATGTGGATGGAGGACAGACGGAGCAATGGATGATTTTTGCACAGACAAATGACCGGAGCTCACCTGCTGTTCGGCCTCCTCCTCGTCGCTGCTGATCTTCAGGTCATCCTCCAGCATTCTGCACGGGGACAAAGGGACACGTGTTAGTTCTGCGGCCCTGAACATCCCCCGCCCCCCCAGTCTGCTTGTATTAAGTCAGAAGTGCAGAGTCTTGATCTGCAATTGCCTTTGAAGAACCTTTCTGGCAAACCATTTAATTACACAGCAGAAGAAGTGCTGGTTCATGTTTGCAAATTTTGTCGCAAAAAAAACCAACCAGATGTTCTCCCACAGCTCTGTGAGAAGAGCCAGATTGTTTTTTCACCTGGAAACTTTCTGTCTGATAACCGCGGACATACCGCCAGAAATTCCTTGGACGCTGAGATCAGTCCCTCCGCCAGGTTACGGATATTTCGTTGGGGGCTTCTAACTCAAGAAAAAAAAGACACGCTTATTGTCCTGTTTTCTTTATGAGCCTTGTTTGTTTTATTCTCCCCACGTTACAGATGAAATTCCAACAATATGCGGGTCGTGATAAAGATATACGAGACACAGTCGATAACATGACCCCCCTCGGAGCATCACCTGCTCCTCACCGCACAAATTATTCAGTATTTATGTGCTGTGCAACCGCAAGCTCCCTTGTTTTATTGCTTTATATAAACCTTCCACACAAACTACTGTTATTTTTAAGCTAGCACTGCTATTGTTATGACAGGAGAATCCCCTAAAGGGATTTTTACTGCCTCGCGAACCACTCTTGTCAGTGCCTGAAAAAAAAACACTCCCCAGTGTTGTGGTGTTTTCAGTTGGAGGCCGTACGAGTCGTGAATAACCGAAGCACAATGAGAAAAAAAAAGCTTTGCAGATAAGGGGCATGGCGATGATAGATATGTTTGAATGAATGAATAATGGATTCATGTTTTATTTCATAAGAAGGGACAGATGGAGAGGGGGAGATAGGGAGTGAGATGGAGATGATGACGGGCAGAGAGAAGAGGAGAGGAAGCATGGAGGGGAAAGGAATCAAATACAAGAGGACAGTTGGATATAAATGAGTTATGGACTGAAGCATTGTGGCACGCAGAGCTCAGAAAGCACATTTCTATAAGGCTCTTAATTGCCGTCATAAAACAGTCTTTATTTCCGAACGTTTAGTGGTATTAGAGCTCTGTTACTTCTGAAAGATTGCCTGCAAAGATTTTCCGAAGCTAAATAATAGTTGTGGTAATGACTGATTGCTCAAGAGAATTCCAGATGTACTGAAAAAAAAAATAGTATTTACAGGGAAAACTTCCAAGTTTCTCTAAATTCTTGTAAATAACTACATTTATTTAGACCTGCTCTCTATCCTATTTGGCTTCAATGTGAGACAGACATCTATGTTTTTGTCTAAATTTACTCCATTTTGATAATTGCTGCGCTGACTTCGACAAAGATGTTATTACTTTCTGTACTTGAAACTTGTCAAAGTGTCCCGAAAAATGTAAAAACAATGGTGTGTGGCAAACGTTTTTTTGTACGCCACACAAACTTTGTCAGACTTTCTTTATTCCTTGTGTGTTACTGGATATTTGTACCTATTTGGTATTAAAAAAAACATGGAGAAAAAAGTTAAAATACTCTTCGATTAACTGAATTTTTAAATTCCATTGATGGAAGTGTTTTTTGAGCTGGCCTAAGAACAAAAGTATATATAGATTTATAATTGTATTTAAGGACAAATCTGTAATTCATGTGTCCAAAGACTAAATATATTATGACACGGACACAATCAAGTATTTATTGTCTAGGAACTTATATCAAGTTTAATATAAAGTTCAATATCAAAGATATAAACATGACAAAAATGGACACATTGTAAGCACTTTTCTTATAATATCTTTAAAAAGTCCTGAACTTGACTTTTAATGAAGGTTCATGTGATCTAAAAATGTAAAAATCATACTTTTAAGTATTTGCGGTAAAGTATGTCCATTCCAGGTTATAAGACTCTGGTCCAATCAGAGCATAATGTGTGGCATTGTTCCTTCTCATACTAAATGTCACAAGCCAAAGTTACAAACACGCGTATATGAGTTTTATAGTATATGCTGTATATATATACGTATGTTGAATTGCTTCATGTGTTTCCATGACCATGTGTATGCAAACTGGCTAGGTTGGCTGATTATTCAGAAATGGAATCTGATACACAATATATGAGTTCTTATGTTGCCAAACACACAACACACACAGCAGGATTGGTGTGTGTGATGCTGTTTGAGGATATGTTTTTTTGCTTTCAGTGTGAGCCTCTTGCTGAGGCCTCGTTGACTATGCTCACTCCTGCTGTGCCTTATTATTAAAGAGTAATACATGTTGTGTACGGTATACGGATATATCCCTGTTTACATTAAGATGCATGAGAAAATGAACGTGGATTGGCATATTATGCATAAGTATTGCTTACATTTCACGAAAAATGTACATTAACAGAATTTGCATTGAAAGGTTTATTTTAATTTTTGTTCAACATAAAACACTTCTTTTATGTGTTTTTTGTATTTTATTATGACCAGTGGCGGCTGGTGGAAAATATTTTTGGTGGGGCTATGGAAATGGTGACAAAACCATGTGTGTGTGTGTGTGTGTGTGTGTGTGTGTGTGTGTGTGTGTGTGTGTGTGTGTGTGTGTGTGTGTGTGTGTGTGTGTCAGTCATACTACTTTCCAACCCTCCCGATTTTCGCGGGAGACTCCCGTATTTCTCCCGATTTCTGACAAAATCAGATTTACTCACGACTGTTTCCACTCGGACTTTAATACAGCTACACCATTGTTTGGTTTCCATGGTAGCGCGTCTCTTTAGCAGCGCGCGCAACTCAAAGTCTTGTTCTGTTTTCTGTGAATATCTGCCTCACCCTCAGACTTTGAGTTGCGCGCGCTACTAAAGAGACGTGTTACCATGGAAACCAAACAATGGTGTAGCTGTATTAAAGTCCGAGTGGAAACAGTCGTGTGTAAATCTGATTTTGTCAGAAATCGGGAGAAATGCGGGAGAAATTGGGAGGGTTGACAAGTATGCATGGCTTACTGTCCTCCTCTGAGCCTAACCCTGCCACATGGTTGGTGAGCAGGCACCAGAGCCAGTACTCTTTACACTGAGCACAACAGAGAGTGAATCCTCACCCGACCACTGGTAGTGCCTTGCTCTATCTATGCTCTGCGATTGTAAAAACAACAGTGGGTTTTTTCTGCTGCTGCCGGCAGGTGAGACGCCACACCGGAGGCTGAGCAAACAGAAAAAGCTGACTCGGCTATACAAGATTCTTCTCCGTTTCTTCTGCTCTGTTACAAGCAGGGGTTGAATTCAACCGGGGCTGTCAGGGGCTCAGGTGCCTCAATCTGACGTTATCAGCCTCACACGTCTGTACATGTATATGGTCACATGAAATGTGTTTAAAGTGGTTGCTGCTGCATATCAAATCAAGTGCTTTTCAATGCCGTGGGTCTGTGACGTTGTTGGTAAACCACCCCACCCAGTATCTTGAAACACAGTTCGTCTCGTTAAACATAATTAAATGAGGTGCCAGTTTGACTCCTGGGCACTGCTGAGGTGTCCTAGAGCAAGACATTAAACCCCAATCTGCTCCATGACACCTCTTCACTAACGCTCCTGCGTGTGCGTTTCGGCCCATGTGTGCGATGTAAAAAAACGAAATGTCCCCGCTCGGATTAATAAAGAATCTCTTAATAAAAAAAATCTCTATTTTTGTACTGTATGTAGCCTCTTACTTTTCAATTAAAAATGCAAGATTTGTGTTGATTGTATTTTTAATTATGGATTTATCATATTGCAATGCATACTGCTTATGTATTATTGAAATGTCATTTTTTTCCAATATGGTCCAACCTTTATTTTAACATTAGTAGGATTTTGCTAAGTAATAATAAATAATGATGATTCGAATATTGTCCTAAAGCACTTGTGTTTATCATTTGGCTATCATCATGCAGGGTAAAGCTTATTCAGGGTGTACACATGTAGTGTATCTTAACTTCTCTTTAGCAAGATTGCAAGGATAAATGACTGAAAAAGGGCTCGTTGAAATGTACTCGATATTTAAAACGTTGTTTATGGCGTAATATTGTAATATAGCTATTCAGATAACAATGAAACATGATTGTGGGCTTTAGGCCTGCGCTTTATGAATAGCATGCAGTTTTCCGAACATCATGTAATCAGTGTAGTGAAACTCTTGCAGTGGGAGGCACTTTCTGCTAGGGATGCACCGAATATTCGGCCACCGAAAATTATCGGCCGAAAATTATCGGCCGAAAATGGTTAAAAAGGCCATTTCGGCTGTCGGCCGAAAGGGCAAAAAATATCACCGAATGTCAGAGAACAGGGTTACGTTGATCATACTCCGCATATTTGTCCGGGTGTTTTGATTTCAAGTGGTGGAGTAATCCCGAAGTGGTGAAAGTTTTTGCAGTTACACCTCCTCGAGAAATGTCAGCTGAACAAGTATTACAAATCACAATCCACGCCTCTTTCTCTGATATTTTGAACTATCTCCAAGCGGCAGACATGTTGGCTGTGAGCCAGCCGCGAGCATGGTCGCGCGCCGTGCTTGTCGCCGCGTTTTGATTACGTCATCACAACAACACGTTAGGTTTCCAAACTTATAGGTGCATTTGTTGTTGTTGAAGGCCTGGCTGTTACAGTCTTTATTTACACTATTTTGTTGTAGGCCTACTGGCCTAGATGTTTATGCAGTTTTAAAGCACCTTCCTTGGCTTTGTTCTGAATGCACTTTGTTGTAGTTATCCTACAGAGAAAAGAAAATGCACTTGACTTGGAATTAATGTACTGTATGCATTCAAAAGTGCTGAATAAAGTTTTTATGGACCCATAATAGTGATTATTATTTAAGTTAAGTTTTGCCATAATCATGTCTTTTGCCATAATCAGGTAGCTGAACAACATTGGTAAAAAAAAAAAAAATCATTTTCGGCCTTTCGGCATTCGGTTTTCGGCCAACTGTTTCCTATTTTCGGTATCAGTTTCGGCCAAGAATTTCCCATTCGGTGCACCCCAATTTCTGCTCTAGTAACAACTTGCTTTTGTTTCTAATATGGCATTAAAGTATGGAGCCTACTGTCGGTAATCACAGTTAGATGTGTTTTCTGTATGGTCGTTATAGTGAACATTCAGTAAAGAATACAGCAATTAGCCTCAACAGCATAATTACTCCTCAATAAGACGAGTGAGGCCTATTCATTATAACCAACATTTTACCCTGTTGAGCATTATGTGCAGTAAACTAGGCATTGTTTTTAACCAATAACAATTATTTCACTCTAATAAACAAAACAGCAGTTTTGCTTTAATACAAGATGGGGGAAATTACACTTTAGGGCAAACAATAGCAATCAAAAGAAATAGGCTTATTGTCTTTGGAAGTAAAACAGTGTACTAAGACATTATAAGCACTGCAGCTCCAGCAGACATCATCCTAATGGAGATATAATTAGGGGGGTAAGTACATACTCAAAGAGGAGGACATGAGAGTTTACATGCTGAATTACCGCTTTTAGACTGCATTGACTTTTTCTTAACTTGCAGGATTTTTGCATCATCTTCTAGCCATCAAGTCTGCTTCACTTTACAGAAGCTCTTCTTTTTGATACGATGCTTGCCCAAATGTTGCTCCTTTTTTAATTAGCTTTCTTCAAATTTATAAATAATGCATTCCACTAAGATCTTTAAAACTCTCATTAAATATGACAGTGGATAGAGCAGAAATCCTCTTCCCCAGATGAAGAAAGAAATGTAAAATTTGGAGAGGAAAAGCTAATCCTTTTTTTATGTATGTCATTATTTTCCTATACTGTTGGGTAGCTTGAGAATTTCAACAAGTGATGAATTAAGTTTTATCTAAACCTACAATAAGATATTATTTGTTGAGTAACAAGTGAAATATGTTCCACAAGTACGTAGTAGCTGTGTATCATAGACACAGATGCAACAATACATATTTTTCTCCAATTTTGTATTTACTATAGTCCCTCTCAAATTTATAACTGACTGTTTGCTGGGGTTTTGTCGTTGTTGTTTTTGTTGTTGGTGAATATCTATACTATTTAGCCAGCTGAAATCACAAATGTCACTAGCAGATAATATAATATAAACTAAACTAGTTTGCTTATTTAGCTAATGTTAGTAGCCAAAAACGTGTTATTTAGTTTCAGCTGACTTGAGTCAAATTAGTCTAAAATACATATTTGACAGCTAGATATGTGTTATGCTAAAAGACAGAGGCTAAAGCTAAACATGGCTTTCTTTCTATACTATTTTGATGGCTGAGTTCACAACTGCTTCTAGCATATACTCTGGCAATACTAGCTAACCGACTGAGCTAACATTAGCAGCTTAATGTTTTTTGATGAAAATGGGTTCTGGCTGATTTTTTTATGTTTCAAGCTGACTTAATTATTATAATAGTATTCTTATATATGCAATTAAAGGCTTAATATGTGTTAGCTAAAAGACTAAACAAGTCTAAATTGTGTACCAATGAAAAGTAAGACAAAATGCACCATGAGTAGTACCCGGATGGGCACTTATAACGGTCAAAAGGTAAGTGCGCCACGCTGGAAACTTCTTGCAATCAACGGCGCCATCATGCCTTCACCAGCCGCGACCACTAAACTAATAAAAGTTAATCACATAGCTTATTTTCTGTATTTAATTCATGTACCACTACACAATTATCAAAAAGAAGCATTCGGTAATTTTTATTAGATTAATTGAGCAGGCCGTAATAGTTTGCTGCAGCGAAAGATAACAATCACTGCTGTTAGCTAGCTAGCTAGCAGCAGTGATTGTCACTTCCGCCAAGTCACAGCAGCTGCGGGCAATTTCAGACAACACTACATGGTCAAAATTTAACCAGTGCAGGATATAGCAGTGCACTAAAGAAAGTGTTGAATCTGAATTAAGATTCAGTAGCAGTGTCATGTTACTCCTCTGACAAGCATATTAGCTGGGTATGCTAACCTTTGCATCTTACATTTAAGAAACACGCTGTTTAATCAATTGCTCACACTATTCCTTTTGTGTGTCTTATTTTGAAAAGGCTAAAGGCATACATAGTCACAGTTACTAAGATATGATTCACTAATCACTATTCACAGGGTTGCCAACTTTGGGTACCTGGCTGGAGTGAGATTTTGATATCATGGGTTTAATACACATACTGTATGCGCACAAATTGACTGCTATCGTGTCAGCAGCGGGACCTTAGCATATATATAGGATATATATACAATATATACAAATACACAATATTGGACACAGACTATAAAGGGCACACAGTTTCATTCACTAATGAAAGTCAAACACATGTTTGTTTCCACTGTTTTATTGTGTGCCTGTCGTGATAAGCAATTAATTGACTTATTGTACTCTAAATAAAAATGAACTCGATAAATTGCCCTTTACATGAGGATGTGACTAGCAGTTTGAAAGGATGTACTTGAATTATTATTATATATTATCATTATGTCAGTGGTCTAAAATGGTCATACAACGGTGACAACAATATTACCGTTTATCGCAATAATTTCCGGGAAAATGTATCCAACAAAATTAATTATCGTGAGAGCCTATACATGAAACACACACACACAAACAAATCTACAGACTTACTCCAAACCGCCAAATATATTAATTAACACACTCTCACTCTCATATACTCTTTGACTCTATTTTGGCCTAGTAGAACAATAAGCAGCAGACTTTTACTTTTTTATAATTTCTACTGGATTTTAGATCTGCGCATGCGCAATACGGGTCGGCAGTTGTGGCTTCAGAGTATTTTTGTTGGGTAGTAGGGCTAACCCATACAGTGGTGGGGCTCAAGTCAGTATTTGCAATGTAATTACATACACGCTCCCCTTGAAAGTGAAACGCCACGCGTGAGGTTTAGTTTATTTCCCTGTCTCAATCCAAATTGAACTGTAGTAAATAAAAAGGGCGACTTGGAGCCAATCCTGCAATTTCCCCACAGGTGAAAGAGTTCACATGCTGAAAACCCAACCCCTGCAGGGGTGTGTGGGGGGATTCTCCCCCATGAGATTTTTTGAAATACTAACATAAAATACACATTCTGTTAGGCTACCCTCTTGAGAAGAAAAAAAATGAATCTATTACTACACGACATATTTTTTAAACAATTAATGCCTTTTTAGTTTTTAGTTACTTTGTTCTGAAAGCTGAACCTGCTGCTCCTCACTGAGAGAAGAGGCTGTGTGAATTACTTTACATTGTGGACAAGGGTGGATAGCCCCTATTGTTCTGTGTGTCAAAATGAAAGACAGCCCACACACCTATCAATCATCAAACCGTGGGGTCTTATAGTTGTACCGATGTATATCGAGATGTACTACAGCAAAAGTATTCTCCGTCGGGACTTCCTGCAACAACAACGCCGTTATCTTGATTCTGATTGGCCAGAAGACATTATCAAAGATGTTCTATTGAGAAGACGATCACTACGTGACAAAAGTGTTAAAAACCGTTTCTAGTCTTCGGTATTCTTGTTTTTGGCGTGAGAATAGTTTGGGCAGCGTGAGAGCGTGAGATTGAGAGTGAAAGCGTGTGTCACAGATGTGTGAGAGTTGGCAACCCTGCTATTCAGGGTTAAGGGATTAAGCCAAGCCAAGTCTTCTGCGGTCAAAACCAGGATAAATCAGGGTCGATAGGAGTATTTACAAGCCAAGATTTCTTCCTTTTACAATCTCTCCCTGCAATGAATCCTGCTGTACAGCCGTGTGAGTGAAGTGGAGAGGGGCCAGAGATGTTGCAATATGCTCCTGGCTCACGTTAAATTAATGTAGCTGCACTTTCCTCGCTCTGATCCACACACAATCTTTTTCTCCTACCAGCAGTGAATTTCATCCAAGAGTCAAGCTTAATTTTACCTTGAGGCAAACGCAGCAGCAGCAGCGGGTTAGAAACTCTCTGTTTATGTGTGTGTGTGTGTGTGTGTGTGTGTGTGTGTGTGTGTGTGTGTGTGTGTGTGTGTGTGTGTGTGTGTGTGTGTGTGTGTGTGTCAGGGAGGGAGATACTCACGACTTCTGTGGTGCAGTTGGAGGTTTCGTAGCAGGCTTGTTAGCTGATACAGTACATCGCTCTGCAACACATCAGAGGACATTCCAGCATCACTGTTTTGCATGTGTTTTTGTTTGTGTGTTGATTGCTTGTTGACAAGAATCCAGACTATAATAACTGTGGATGTGCAATTCTGTTGTGACGCTGGAAAACATGTCACTGCTACATTTTTATTTAATTAGAGAGCGTGCACTGAAATGCACTGCCTGAAAAAGACTGAGGGGAAATGTTTTCTAAATGGTTACAAAGACTTTTAGAGCAGAACCTTTTCACTGTGTTTTATATTCTAGTCATGTTGTGTTTCTTCTGTTTATATCAGAGAGAAAAACCCGCCAGTGGGGAAAATATACATCACAAACATTTCAAAACACTACAAGATGAGGGTTAAAAGCAGAGCAGCAGTTCAGACGAGGCTTTTGATGATCTGATGCCCGGGAGTCAATACTAAATAAATAGAATAAAAGAGATTCTATCAAGTGTTTAGAGTCATCTATACATCACTTTATGAAACAGAACATAATTGTTTAGGTAACCATCCCTCAATATCTTTTCAATGTGTTGAAATATCCTAATTTAGCATGTATGTCATTTTAACAAGCCTATGAAAACTATTGTGTTTTTGGCCAAAATATACGTCTTCAAAACAGAATACTTTACTTATCAAGGGGCAGGGTTCATACACTTTTTCACCAATTATTTTCCATAACTTTTCCAGGGCCTGTAATTTCCATGACTTTTCCAGGTTTTTAATGACCATAAGAACCCTGAAGGGGGAATTTGTATTGTTTTGTCAGTTGCTCTATTTAGAACATGCTTTAGTGTACATAAATACATTACAAAGTGAAATACAGTATTGTTATTATGTTACGGCAGTAAACAAAGGAGAACCATGGAGGCGTTTCAGGCAGGGGGGTGGGGGGGAGTGTGTGGGAGAGAAACTTCCTCTGGAGGGAACACAGGGATTGTAGCCTTTGCAGACCATTTACATGCACCAAAACCTATATAAGACACTACAGAAAAAAGAAAACGCCAAAGAGCTTAATAGAACCACTTTGATCTATATTCTTTCTATAGTATAAATATTGTACTGTATATCTTTCTGCTACCTCAATAGTATATTCAACATGTATACTACTGTTCAACATAGTGTTTATACGTACTGTTCATACTGTATATACTTTAGCTTCAATCACGATATATTTATCCAATCCATTTTATTTCTATAGCACATTTAAAAACAACAGAGTTGAACAAAGTGCTGTACATCAACAACTGTATAAAAACATAGCATAAATACATAAAAAACAGACAGGAGATGAAACAAATGTAAAACACGAGACAATGAAACCAGATCAGAAGCCACAGATTGAAAAACTCTCCTACATGACGTAAAAACTATAGAAATCACTAGGAAGATAAAAATCCAATCCCTGTCCTGTATTGTGTTATTTATCACATTTTCTTATAAACCTATATATTAGGCTGAACCCTACTGCTTCTCTTCTATTTTGGTGAGATGTTAGCGGCAGTATGAGTCAATTGAACCACACAAAATGTGTTTCCCAATCAGTGTTTTTTGCCTTCAAACCAAAATAATATATATTATATAATGATAAATGAATACTGCAGTGCGAAATCAAACATACTGTTAGGGAACATTTCCCTCTTCTGAGTGAATGCTATCAGTAACAGCAGCACTCTGAGCAGTCTGTGCTCAGCTCACCACTTAAGTGTGAGCTTGGGACAAAATGATCCAAAATGTGTAATTGTCCATGAATAACAGCAAATCACCCTCTGCTGTATTTCACTACGCAAAATGTAAATGCAGACAAAAAAAGCACTACCTTCTTATGTGTGAGCATCAAGCTGCTTTTCAAGAAGCCCTGTTGTGCTTTTTTTGGGTTCTCCCTGTCCTGTATTGTGTTAAAGGTTTTAGTGCATGTTAATGAGCTCCAAAGGCTAAACTCCCTGTGTTCCCTCCACAGGGAGTTTCTCTCCCACCCCCTCTCTCGCAGTGCCCCTGCCTGAAACACCCCCATTGGATTCCTTTGTTCACCTTCTTGACATAAAGATATCACTATGTAACAATTGTGCTTCTATTGGCCAGCGCTCCAACAGACTGTACATAATAGGCTAAGGGCCACAACAGAGCTGGCCAGCTAACCAATCAGAGCAGACTGGGCTCTGGTTTCAGACAGAGGGTGAAAAGAGGTGCTGCAGCACAGGCAGTATGAGAAAAATAAAGAGCTTTCTGAATATTAAAGCATGGAGACATGTCCCAGTAGAGACACTATATACTGATATGAACCTGAAAATGTGCCTCATAGGGCCCCTTTAAAGAAAAAAAACAAACCTCAATCAATAGAACCAATGTATTCGTGTGTGTAAAACCATGTTTGTCTGCTTACTTGTTCAAATAGAGATGAAAGCTAAGGTTTGGTGCTCCCGTGGCTACGAATTCATTCGAAGCTGCTTCTTTTCTGGGTGGTATTGCCTTTATGGCCTCCCCAGTGTTAATTACCATAGAGGCAGTTTGTGAGGGTGGATGCTGGGAAACTTACTCTGGGTGTTGTAGCCCGAGGTCACATGCTGCGACTCCTAGAGAGGGAGAGAGAAAGAGCCAGAGGGCGATGAGTTGAATGAATAAACCAACAGATGTCGTTATTGATTTCACAGCAGCGCAACGATGCCATTACGCAGAATTCAGATCCTCTCATCTCCACCGCGCCGATGCTTTCACCTCATTCTTAAAACTCGCCGGCAGGATTAGCGCGCCGCCGGGGGGTAAAAGCACCACAACACTGTCAACTAATTCATTAAGTACCGGGTCAGATTTAGTGCTGCTGTGTTTACAATCACTATTTCCTTTAAAATCACCACCAATGTGCCGTTGCGCATATCAAAATATGATTCATAAAAGCATTGAGAAACACCTGCTGTTTCAGTCAGAAAATAGCTGCCGTTTCAGAGATAGATTATGACATTTATGTTGTTTTTAATGTGACAAATGTTCTGAATATCTATATGAAAAGCACTTTTGTGGAAACTTTTCTAACACCTGTCTCCAAAAGAGGAAACTCTTAAGTTGTTGCCTTTTATTGCAAGTCAGTGTTTGGTGATTACTGTTGTTGTGTTTCTGCACTACACTTCCCAAACATCACCTGTTGAAAAAGAGAACAGCGTGGGTGGTACAACAACGTTATTCCCTTCAAGTCTCTGTGGGTGAAGTTTGTTTTTTGGTAAGAGTGGGTCACAAAATATATCAATTGTACAGATACACAAATGTTTCATTTTCTAAATTGTTAAATGTAATGTAACATTTTCTTTTATAATTACACTTTGGGGCAGCACCTGATGGTGACAGAATAAAATAAAAGAGTGATGTGAGAGAAAAAAAGACAATGTTCCAAGCTGGAAACCCAAAATGTGTTTCTTATTAAGGACTTAATGACAATAAAGCATTAGATTTATTGGCGATTAATAACGCCATTTATCACAAATGAAGAAAGAAATCTATAAAGAAAGCCCATCTTTGATAGTGGGCACAGTACAGATCCTGTCATCAGCGATGTGTCCACTTCCTCTCAGCTGCGGACACACACATTAGGGAGGCGAATTAAACACGCAGTACTTCATTAACATTGTAATTTCATTGGCTGTCACTTGCGCCACCTCGCAGGGTGAGGCAACAGTAATCTGATTCTATCACAGCAATCAGTGCCACGATGAATTTATGGATCAGATCTAATGAGCAGAGCGAAGATTCTCAGAAACAGGGAGCACTTAGTTTTAAGTGTGGGAGTTCAAGCGAAGGTTTCTGAACTCTTTCACATCCTTTTTCCACTCTCTGACTCATGCACTAATAAAGGGAAGGATTTAGTCAAAGCAGATAATGACATTTAAAGTTAGTTATATTTATTCAGAAATATTATGAAGCAGCAATATCTTATATTGTGCAATATTATACATTTATATCATATGCCATAGTTTTTATTTTAAGTGTTATCTATTATCTGTAACCAGTGCTTGAATTGGAATAAAAAAGGTGCCAGTACTCTAAATCAGCAACAAGTATTTGGCACAAAGTCATAGTATATCCTATAATGCTGGTGGGTTTGTCTCTTTACTGTATATTTTAGAAAGGCTCACTGTACTTAAACAAAATGACTCAGGGTGCATCTGAGATTAGAGGGGGTGCAGTGGTAAAGTACTATTTTTATAAGTGGGGAGTGGACCTGACACCCTCTAGTCTAGGGGGTCCGGGGGAAAGCTCCCCCGGGACGATTTTTTTTTTTAAAATATTGAAGTTAAATGCATCAATCTGGTGCACTTTGAGAGCAAAATGAAGAGATATATGGATACCTCTCAACATCCATATGAAACAACTGTAAACAGATTTACTTTTTCTTTATGGATATAAAAGAAAGTAAAGCCTGACTCCTACTGGCGGCTGGTTAAATGACTCCTCGTCCCTGAGTACACTCACCATTTTTCAGCAGGAAAGGAGAGAGGGAATCAATGGAGCTGCCAGGGAGGACACAGGGGAATCCAGACGGTGGTCTATGGGATGTTGAGAGCAACTTACCCACTCACACGTCACAGGAAGTAAAAACTTATCACTCTTCACGTTTGTTGTTCAGATCGGACTCTTTTTTATAGTTTCTTGTGTTTCTTAGTGTTCGGGTACATTTTCGACGACTCTTTGTATGAAGTCAGACGAAGTGCACTTTCGTTAAGTTTTTTCGTTCACGTCAGATACGTATCTAGTCTTATGCTCTGGTGATAGTCTCAAAAAGCTTGCCGTATATTTGACCTTTCGGTATCGGCCTGGTAAGTGCCTGTACGGTTAAACTAAACTGCTTGGGAACCGGTCGTTTGAGCTATGCCCGGGGACTTTGACCCGTCCCAAAACGTGAGGATTATTTTTGGACGCCACTTAGGAACTGGTTTCTGGTGTACGTCCACTCGGACTTCTTTTTTTACCGGTTTTCTGTAATATCTTTTGTTTTCTTTTGGAGACACAAAACCAGCTACTTAGATTGGTGACTAATCACCATTTTGACACGAAACTAACACACAGATGGCGAGTCGTAATCGACTACGACTCGGCTTTACAAAAAAACCTTCGACTAGTCGCAACTTACCTTGTTGACGACTACTGTAGCGTTTCCGGAAATTACCTCACACACCTTCTGTAAATTGCTCATGAAAAATCCAGTCACAAATCAAAGAAAACGTACACTAACCCGAAGTCATTACGGATTCCTTCTCTTGTCGCAACGATGGCAACACATCATTTAAGGTTCGGACCAAACACACCGTGACGAGTTTAGTAGCTGATCTCGACCGTCAACCCCTCACCAGTTCCTCCAGAGTCCGCCCAGTTAGGTAATAGTTTTAGGGAAAAAAACTATTTGAGATGAGTAACAAAGTACGGAGGGGTGTTTTTAGTCTCCGTCAATCGCGCGTCACACGTGTGCTCGCTTCGCAGCCTTGGTCGCAGAGGACCACTAGCCCCCACAAAACAGGTAGGCGACCCATCGAAGTTCACTTTCCTGCAGGTCTCGTCAGACCCTTTTGAGTCTCACGAAGTACTAGTGAAAAGGTTTACCGACGTTTGCTGTGCTCGGTCCCTAAGTTCTCTGTCTCGTTTCATGTTCCCGGAACTACTACACGAGTGTAGACGGGGCAAACAGTTCGTTAGACCCGATCTAATCTCGCGAGTGTCTCGAGTCGCTGGAGAGAGCCGTTGAGGTTTTTTCTCTCTACTGCTGACCGGAATGTGTCGTCTATCCGGAGATTGAGTTCTTTATGCTCAAAAACTTAGGTACCAGAGGTACGGACCGGGTGTATTACTGATGTCAAGTACTCTCGAGATCGACTTCTTAGAAAGTTCCCACCAACGGGACGCACTCTACGTCCGAACATGCTAAGTACGTCCAGTCAAACACAGCGTCATACCATCTCTTAGACTCTGTGTCTTTACTAAGGGTGTTGAGGAGAGTACAGTGCGTGTTCTCTTTCGGGGGAATGTACCGGCCCTCCGGGCCCTGTTAGTCGAGTATGTTACTGTATTTCAAGAGGGTATGACCATTAACTGGACTTCTCCTCAATCTGTATGTCATACCCTCTGCGTATCCACGATGCAAACACGCTTCGACAACTTTCACCTTGTGTCTTCTCTCTGAGCAAGTCCTGAAAGCACTTATGTTCTTTAGTCCCGTAGGGCATGGGACTGACGGTACCTCGGAGATGATTTCTTCGTTTTTCAGGCGCTTGGTTAGCGACAGAGGTGAGTTCAACTCACACTTCGCCCGTAAGTCTGTCGTACTTACTATAGGAATGATGGTGACGTTTTCCCTTACGAGAGAGACAGTCGGCTGACAGGGTCAACCAAAAATAGTTTACGTTACCTGGGGGGCGATTCCTGTCAAAGTTAGGTCTTTTCATACATCAGCACCGACCGTTTCCTTCCTCTTCACGACTACTTCTCGACAGGTCGAGGTCGGGGAACTATGGACGACAGGGGTTCCCGGAAAAGACCTGAAAAAAATTGTTACACTCATACTTGTTATGTATTATGATAAACTTTTATCATCTATATTACTTGTGTGATGTCAATATATTACAAAGAGAGAGAGGAGAGAGAAGAGAGAAGTCCAGAGGTATGTTTCAC
>NW_011346988.1:0-3310 GCF_000735185.1 Notothenia coriiceps | reverse complement strand
CTGGAATCCCTTGTCCGGCGACAACCGCTGTCTCTTCGCACTATTATTAAGCCACGCTAACATTTTCGAAATGCTAACGTTATGTGATGTGTTTTCTGCTCTAGTCTATTGCAGCGGCGCGTAATAGATGCGTCCGGCGGCATCTCATAACGCATCTAGGTACGTTGGGCATATTTGTTGTCATGCGTCATGACGTGCGGCCGGTGGCTGAGTACAGGCCCAATTCAAGCACTGAACGTGCACACATGGAAGCCGAGCAACCTTTCCTGTGGGCACGGGGCAGCACCAAATCAAATTTTAGCCACCTAAAAACAATTATATAAGTCTAAGTGTGCGTTATATTTAGAATATTTTCGTCCAGTCAGTAATTTGCATGTTCTGTCAGGTCAAATGAAGCTTTTTGTCAAAGGAATGGTGGCTTTAAAGAGAATCTAAATAGCTTCATTTCCCTTATCTTCAGTGCCGGTGCCCTGACTCTGGATTATAAATCTCACGCAACCCCCGCAAACAAATCCGACCTATCCCTTTAAAGAAGTGGTGAGGCGAGACACTGAATGGGTCCCTCCCTTTAATGAGCTGAGGCTTTATTTATGTTTGCTTGATGGAATGAGTGGAATGTTGCAGAGCCCACGGGATCTCTGGTGTTAGGACATCAGCAGGAGTTTCTATTGTTTCACTCAATAAGACGTACAGGGTGGATGTCACATCATCGTCGTGGCTGGGATCTCTGAAGGTATTTTCATCTCGGTTTTAGCCATAGAAAAACAGGTCCTGGTTCTGTTATAGCAGGACAGCTATGGGCTCATTTAAGAGACTTACTTGCACTCGGCTAGGTTTCTTTATTTTATGGTTTCAGCTTCTTTAATGTGGGAAGTGACTGCTCTTATCTCTGGGTTTTCATGTGTTGTATTGATAAAGCGAGATGTTTCAATACGTTTCCTGTTTTTTATTCAGCTAACAATTCAAGGAATAATTGAAAAGTGTATCTTAAGCAATAGGCTTTACTTATTTTTTTCCAGGCCTATTTTATAATATCTACAGATAACCAGGATTTTGATCTCTTTGAAATCTTTTACTCTTTCTTATCACATGCCTTTTTTTTTACCTTCTATGCTCCTTTTGCTGTAACACTGTAAATGTCCCCGCTGCCGCACTGATAAAGGAAAATATATACTTTTTAAATACTTCATAAGGAAATTCACCCATCTGATTTTTATATAGACAATTTAATTCACCTGAAATCAGTCAACATCTAATACGAAAGTTGGCACACTTGTGGTGGTGAAGCAGGGCTGGATCTTCTCATGTCAAAGTCAACATTTGACTGATTCTCTATCACCCTTGTGTAAATAAGAGGATCAGGATAGCAGCAGGCATGGTTTATATTATTATCTGTACGTTTCAGAACAACATGTTTAATGTTGAAACAGGTGGTGTTTGTTTTTTGAATTCCAGTTGACCTTCCTATGTGACACTCCGCTTGTTTTATCCAATGCTTCCTGGTGGTTGATCAAGCCGAGGCTCACACTGAGTTCTCCCTCTGTTACTGGGTCAAGGTTGACTCAGTATTTGTCATGGGCCATTAATCACTGGTCCTGAATGCTATATATAATGCCTACTATATTTATATATGATTGAGTTCCTGTCCAGCATGTGGAAACATTATCCTGAGTAAAACTGCAGCGTCTGCATCTCGAAGGTGTCAAAGCAACACGGCGTGTGTGTAAGCTCTGATTTAATTGCGTTTGTCTTGACATTTGACACAGATGGAGGCCCAAAGCTCCAGCGACATGCTGCTGTCCAGAAAGAGGAGGAGAGAGAGCTCCACCCGGGACACAGAGGAGGGCGAGAGGCTTGTGAAAGTCCCCAGATGTACTGTGGTGAGTCAGCTGTGTTCTTCGGCTGTCATTGAGCAGCGTGTTGTCCAGCAGTTTCTATTGGCTCGGTGTAGCCAGCTATGACTGTCTCTCTCTATCAATATATATATATATGTGTCTGTATGGATAGCTCAACTTACTAGAAGAACGTTGAAAAATGAAATTCACATTCAGTGTATTAAAACATTCTTACTGTATCTGCTATGTGTCACACGTTCTATAACACTAACAGCATTTATTCCCAAATCAAATTGTTGGGGGAAGAGAAAATTAATCACCAAGGTGTCTTGTTATAATTTTTGTGTGAATAAATAACAAAGTGACTTAATCACTGACATATTCCACTTCTTTTGATTCGGGTCTTTTAGGGATTGAAGCACCCTGCGCCTTTTGCAGATGAGCTGGAGCCAGTGACTAAAAAGCCCTACGTGAGGGTCAACATGGAGGAGGCGAAGAGGGGGACACATCGTGAGTCTTATTCCTCAGTCTGTCGGTTAATATGTCTACTTATTGCCTCCTGATCCTTTGACCTTTGACCCCCAATATCAGTACACAACCTCTCAATATTGAATATAGTCATACCAGTGGCGAGCCGTGACTTTTAAGGCCCGGACACATCCATCTGACAACAAAGAACTGACACAGACGGACCCCAAATGTTGCGTCGCCTCGCGTCTCTGCGTCTTGGCCATGTGTCGCACTGGAACACGGCGCAAAGACTTCAGCCGACGGCCAAGAAGCACGTACGAACTGCGCATGCGTGAGTGGCAATAACTCTCCTTACCAGCAGGCGGTGGTAGTGTGTATTCGTCATTCAAAAGAGGCAACAACCGGAAGAAAGACTGATAACCGAGAGAAAAGAACAGACATATATATGATATAAACAAACAACAAATAGCGTGTCCGTTCCATTTTCACTCTACAACGAGAAGCTCATGGGGCTTTCCCGAACCTTAAATTAAATTTCAGATTCGCCTTCTTAATAGTTTGTTTGGGTCCCTCGCTTCCGTTCTTTTCTCATGCACTGATTCGCTAGCTGAACAGCCAATCAGAGTGATTTATTTTGCCGACTGCCCGCCGATTCAACAATCGGCGGGCTTTTGGCCGAAAAGGCGTCGGCCCGGTTGAAAAGCCCCGACGGTGTGGGACACACCAATCTGATTAGGGCGTGTCGACGCTCATCGTCGGCCTGACGCCCACCGACGCCGATAATCGGCCTGGTGTTTCCGTGCATTTATACCTAGGCCCTCTGACCCCAGCTGATCCTTTGCCACTCCAGTTTATTATTGTAACTCAATCTTGAAAACGACTCGGTTAATAATTTCGCAACGATGTCATCATTGACATGAGCCATCATGAACGAATTTATGCTAATTATAAATCTATCGATCATAAATCTATCGATTAGATTTATGATTCGAAAATAATAAAAG
>NW_011346987.1:44878-90483 GCF_000735185.1 Notothenia coriiceps | reverse complement strand
AAAGCTAATAGCGCGGGTATTTGGCACAATTTGACAGAACAATTATTTGGTGTGGACGATGCGAGCAGTGACGATGAATCTGAACGATCTCTGCCGCCTTTTACACCAGAAATAAGAGGCCTAGAACCGTATAGGTTCGAGCCAGCAAAACGCGAATGTGCACCACCGGCCTTCTCTTTCGGGAACAAATGAACGGTAAAACCATCCCGATTGGTGTTGCTACACCCGCCAACGACACACCTCTTCACCATGATCCGGAAAAAACAAGACAAACTCGGAGATAAACACTGATACACAAAGTTGACATGCGGCTATACCAGCAATGCTACACTGTGTGATGCTGGGACGGGCTGAACTCACCAGGATTCGCGGAACCACACTTGACGTCACGACACAGCACCAAGCAGCGGCAAGTTTGAATCCAGACTTTTCTGGATACCTCTGAATTTGACCCATTTTCCCGATATTAACAAGTGATTTACAGCAAATAGGAAACGATATTCGATCTATATCACGTGTTACTGGAATAAGACCCAACAAGTTAATGCATTTTGAAACAGTTCTATGATCTTTCAGCTAAAGTAAATTATGCAAGATAAGGACTTTAAATAAGGATCTGTTGATTGTTTTTGGTTTCACTTGAGCACTCACTTACATTGAACACATTTACCTTGTTTTGTTTTCTTATTTAAAAAAAAATAAAAATCTATTTTAAGGCATGACTGAAAATGAATGGCATTAGTTGTAAAAATGTTATACGTATATATCAACAAACGACATAATTAAGAAACAGTAACAACAACAGTTAAAAAACTACTCTAATTTCATACATAAATAATCATGATGGTGAAATAGCAGAGGAGGCGTATCCTTCAACCTGGTACTTTTACTCTGTTTACATCAAGTACGCAAGCAAGTGACAACAAGCGCTAGGTTGAGACAAACTGCCGAGGGCTGCACACAAACGGCACAAAGATTATTTAATGTATTTATGTTAGGCATGGGGCTAAGTGACTAGTGATGCTGTACAAACACGTTTGCAACAACAATCACAGTTTAGCAAACACTAGCTAAGTGTCAAGCTGTTACGTCAAGTCGGCCAGGAGACGAAAAGTGCATCCGGCTGTAACTATCAAATTAAAAGACAGGTGCCCACGCCAATTATTTTAGCTTCAAAATTATGTACTGAATATAATAAATACTACTGTTTATTTTCAATGAATTGATAAATCGATACAACCCTTACTATAGATACAACAGTGGCATTTTATAAAGGCGGAATAAATAAGAAGTCCATCAAACAACCTTTTATTGTTAAGGCGAATTAGCTACATTTCCGGTTTGACCGTGAATAACCATCGACGCAGACTCTCCACATTAGCTAACTACTCTTAGCTACGAAGCTATCATAGCCGATACACACAGTATTATTATTTACCAACTTGGACATTATTAATGTGTACACAACAAAGTATCCGTATTAAAGTACACACCGCAGGGTTACAGTAATCTGACAGACAGCACGAAGGGGGTTTACCTTCTGGGATGAGGCCCTTGGTATCTGCTGGGCCTCGGGATGAAAGCTCAGCTGACAAAAAGCAGCGATGGTGGGAGACAGCGGTGAGCCCTGCCGCTTCGCTCCGGTCACTCACATTCCCTGCGCTTCTCAGGCAGTTGTCAGCCTGCCAGCCGCCAAACTTACATCTGAATTAACGCTCACAAGAATTAACATGACAACAGGCTAAAGTTAAAAGTTGTTGAGGTGCTGTTATCATTCCTTTGTGCTCCCCTGTCTTTTCTGCGCTCTATTTGTATCCCCACAATGCAACGCGCATATCTCACGGTACTGTACAGTAACAGGAAGTCTCACATTCAGCAACATTTACAACATAACTCAGGCACTGCTCAGACATTTGATAAAAATCACATTTATTCACACTTCTGTGTACCTGGTAATCTGATCATAACATGCTCATATCATACACACTAACATATATTTTATTTTTAATTATATTTTAAATGTATTGTAAAATATGGATGTATTGATGTTTTTTTCACTTTTCCATTCACACCTTGAACTTTGTCATACAACCATTCTCTTCAGTAAGGTGAATTATATTAATTTGTAGGTGTCTATGACACTTTTACTGTGTAGCTATATGCTTCCTGGGGAAAACAAGTGATGATTGTATGATGTTAATTCCTCTTATTGTAATGTTTTAATGCCAGACATTAAGAATATTACTATTATTATGAATGCATTTCTCCATATTGATGAATCTCTGTGAAAACACCAGGGACAGTGATGGATATACATTTCTATTCCTGATAGATTTTGATATGTTATATTTAATATATTTGTTTAACTGTTGTCTGTAACCTTAATCATTTTGTATTTGAAAAAATGATTAAGGTTACAGACAACAGTCCAACAAATATATTAATTTGTAACTCATTTGGTCTTTAAATCGAATATGCTCTGCTAGCTGTGAAAGAATAAGATTGGTATTAAATAGGATATTGTTACACATGAACCTGTTTCTGATCTGATATATCTTACAGTATGTCACTGTTGATTCATGTTAAATGAAGGTTTCTCCCATTCCTCTGCTGCTGAGTATGCTTTTATGGCTGTCTTTATTTAAGATGCCTGAGCAGAGAAGTGATTCCCATGTCTGAGGATTTTACAGAAGATCTTAAGGTGTTTTAGTTGTAAAACCTGCAATTAAATACCTCGCCCAACTTTTATAAGCTGTTGACCCAACTCAAAGGATTCCAATAATCTGGCTTTCATTGGTGTGTTTAAGTGGCCAACAATGGGTTTAAAGAGTTCTCTGGAAAACATGGAAAACTTTAATATGTGTATGCATTTAAAGGGTTATTTTGAAGTATGGCTCCTCCCAATATTGGCACATGTTTGTTGATATGTAACCACCAATCTGGAAATCCCTGGAATCTTCAAGTAATCAAGCTTTTTTTGCATAAAAGAGAAAACAAAAAGTATCATAGAGAATACGCATCAGAAAAAGAGAATCACGTATTGACATAAATGTGTTTATTTGACCATTTTTATAGACAACAATCTCAAAGACAGTAGCATCTGCCCAAATTATGTCCAAGGTAAAAAAAATTACAAAAATAAATAGCTTAAAAAGGAAGCTGTAATAATAAAATAGTATGGTCCTTCACTGAAGGGATAGAGTATAAGCCTAATGCTCATTCTGTTTTGTTTTATAACATTATGTAAATTAACATTAGAATAAAAAATCTAATATACATACAAGAGTCTGAAAACATCTGTGAGTGTTTGCATATGATGCATTAACAAATAAAAGTCTGGAAACAAATAAAATTAAAGATACTTTTCACATACACGATAGATAGTATGCTTACGGCTTGGTAATTACACCTCCAAACAAACATTTGTAGCATGGCAAATTGTCTGTACCACTGTTCCTCTCAATGAAATTGTAATCCTTGGAATAAAATTAAACTACAGGGCAGAGGGAATTTCTCTGTCATGGGTTTCTCATTATCAAGGCTAATTCACTTTACACAATGTGTAAATTCAAATTCTATCAATTTTAATACATTCTATACCTTTAGTTGGCATTGAACAAATCTGTAGTCCTTAGTAGCACATTTTAAAGTCCAAAATAATCCTGTTTGAGTGTCACTGATTAGTATTCCTACAGTTCAACACACAAAAAAACGCATTTCCCAGAGGCTTAATACTCCAATGTATCAATCGTATACGTACCGGCCTCAATACAAGAGAAATGGCTCCTTTTAGCTTTGAAGGGCTTTGAGTTCTGTGGAGGACAGTTGGAGATATATGTACACTTTGCTGGTGTTGGACAGCAGGTTTCATGCCATTGCTTTAGCCCCACAATAAATGAAAGGAAACTTACAAAGACATATTGCAGATTATACCAGACTTCATCCAAAAAAGTTAGTTTTTTGTTTCTCTTTCTGGAGAAACTCACACACAGCACCTTCGTCTAACAACATCACATGTACATCCTGAGGTAGATTTCCATTGTGTCTCAATAGTGGTGTCTAATGTCAACAAAACATGACAAAACGATATTCAGGCAAATTCCCATGATCTGACTAGATGCTACCAGTTAGTGATATGGACGGATTACAAGCACGGGACCCCCGGGCACAGACCTGTAGAATGCTCTTTTGGTGGTCACTTTGTGTCAACTTGTGTCTCTTTGAGGTGGTTTTGGGTCTCTTTGTGTTTTTTATATTTCTCTTTGTGGCAATTTTGAGTGTCTCTAGTTGTTTTTGTCAGTTAGTGTTTGGTATATGTCTCCTTGTGGTTCTTTTGCGTCTTCTGGTTAATGTTATGTTTTTCTTTGTGCTCATTTTGCTTCTGTTTGTGGTCACTTTGATTTAATTGGTGGTATTTTTGTGTCAATATGCGGTCGTTTTTTGTCTCTGTGGTTGTTTGTGTCTCTTGGTATTTGTTTTGTGTTTCTTTCTCGTCATTTTGCATCCTTTTGTGATATTTTTTGGGTGGCTTTATACGGTTGTTTTGTGTTGTCATTGTGTGCCTTTTTGGTTGTTTGTCTGTGCCTGGAGAGCCCATCCAGCATTCCATCCATGGTTGGTAAATGCAGTCGGACCAATCAGGGAAAGTTCAGTATACTCATGTTCTTCATAAGCATTCTTGGTTGAGACAGTCCCCGGAGACTGGATCTGGGATTTTGTTCAGATCGCACTTCTCTGACTCAACAATCTTCCCAGTGTAGTCTATGCACACAACGCTGCGGTGGCGCTCCCCCTGGCCACAAGTTCGTGAGCAGACGGACCAAGGTCCCATTTGCCAAATGGGGCATGGCACATCCCCACAGGGCCTGATGTCTACAGGCTTAAGGTCTCTGTCACAATGGCTGGAAAGGAAGCCTGCATTGTCTCTGCATTCAACGTTCCTCCGGGACCATCCGGAGCCACAGCTCTTGGAGCACTCAGACCACTCCCCTAGCATCCAGTCAGGTACGCCAAACGGATGGATCATATGCAAAGACGGTGCAAAGGCCTTCCTCTCCTTTGATTTGTTGAAGCTCACATCTCTAGGGATGAAAAAGGTATATTTGACCTTGGGGGGGTTGTCGTCCCCTGCAGTGGCTAGGAGTTGGATGGTGATGGCCTCCTTCAGCTGCCTAAAGCTCTGTATCCTCTCCAGCGTGGTGGAGGAGCCGCTGTACTTCAGCACAGCGCCCAGCACAGGAATGTCCTGCTCCACCGTGGATACAGAGAAGTTACCGTTGAGGATGTAACAGCCACCCTCTCTCTTTACAGCCAGGTAATTCCCATCATGTTTGATTCCTCTGTGGCTCCGCTGTTTGATGTCAATGTTCGTAGCGCCAACAGGAATTGTGACAATGTCGCTGTATCCATAGCTGGTGGAGAAAAGACAGAACTGAATTAAAATAATTTACCCTCTTTTTTATCCTCCCTTAAATTAATAGTTCATTATTTGGGTCTGATAGCTATCTTCCCTGGACCCAAGCTCTCTGAAATGCTCAAAAATACGGCAACACCTATACATCTAACTAGCCTACTTTATGGAATTCCTTTTAGCTAATATGCTAACAAAGAGAGCTAGGCTAGCTGACCCCATTTTTCAGTTTTGCGCTATGATAGCTAACCAACTGCTGGCTGTAGACTTTCATTTACTCAGAATTACCCTGATCAAAAGCCACAAACTGAAACCTGTTGGTAAAAACAATAAAGTAATTCTGTATACTACGTGTTGCTGGAGCCTAACCTTTTGAGACTCTCCCCCCCCCCGCTCCATGCACCTTGGAAGTAGTTAAAGTAGTGCCAGAGATCCCTACTAAGCTATTAAAGTGGTAGGAATGTTGTCTAATACTCAGGACGTCAAAGCATTCAGGCTAAATAAATGTTAATAAATGCTTATTAGCAATCCTAGGTAAGAAACTGATTAGTATTGGTCCTCTGATGTATCTCTCAGAAATACGGAAAGAGTTTTTTCGATTTCATTATCAGGTAACTTTTTTATTGCTATGTTTGTTTTGTGTCCTAGCTTACATCTATAAATATATAAATAGAGAAACTATTTGTTATATTGGCCACTGGCTGTTGGCAGTGTAGGAATGTGATTGTTCTTCCTGGAAACCGGAGAATATAAAGAGAAAAATCATTTCCAAATTACATAAAGTGGATCATGTTTTTGAATCGGGTTGTTTGTTTGTTTTTCTGTCTGTCTATGCAGGGTTATGGAAAACTGCTGGCCTGCTTTCATAAATCATGGTGGAGGAGTGTATCATTTGCCAGGGAATAAATCAGTAATTAAGTTTGGAGCAGATTCAGATCATTGTGTGCAAACAAGCAATAGTTTTATATCATTCTAACAGCCATTCTTTTTTTCCATGTATTTGTCCCTTTAAAATAACTGCTTTCATTGCTGCAAAACCTTTCCATCAAGATAAGCAAGACGAAGCAGCGTTTTCGATGCTACAATCTTTCATCAGATCAGAGAATGTCAAAACTATAAACAGTCAAATATATCACTGATTTTATATCTGAATTATTTTGGTAGCTAGCTTCTTGTTCTGCTAGTGCGTTGCCCTCATTTTTTCACTCAAAATGATATCAATCTACAGTGCATTTGTTATTACTTTCATTTTCATATACCAAGGATTTTCAGAGCACTTACGTTGCTTTGTTGTAGGAGCCTGTGATCTTTCGACAAGTGAGCCCACTCCCTCCACACACTCCGCACTTATCCAATCTCTTGTTGGATCCAATCACCTGGTCACAGCCGGCCTTCACACACTGGCCTTGGACACACACCGATGTGGTGTCAGGGCCACAGGTCGTCCCATCAATGACCTGCAGGAGCGAAGCAAGTAGTGGTTGTTAATTATTTTAACAAAAGTCAAGCGTTTTTTATCAAAGTGTTCTAAATGGAACTAAAAATGCATGTGTTTCGGAAGTATTGAGAATAGGACGACAAACATGAGACTTGGGATATACTGCACAGCAGGTTGTGTGACAGGTTGTTCTGATGTAGTTTTGATGTTGTTAGGCCACCCCTTGTTTACTTTAATTCGTCAAAAAATAGGATGATGAATTGATAGGAGTGGAGTATTCCTTTAACAAAGGTCTGTTGAAAAGCTTTTAACAATGACTCTAACAGGTCCACAAAAAGAGAGAATGTGGACTTGGGGTTATTGGTCAAACTCCTTTTCGTAGGTCAAGATAATCTTGACTGAAAGAATAATTGTGTTCAAATAAGTCTTTGAATGGGGTTTTCGCTTGAGCTTCCACACAAATAATGCAAATGTCATAGTTATATTAACTCAGGAAAGGCCAGGTTTCCATGGGTCATGTGAAATAATTTGTCAGTGCAAAACAGATAATAACATTAATAACAATGGATTAATGAATTTATACTTTCATGTGATATCATATTATATCTACATATATTTATTTACTTTAGCAGAAATTAGTTGGCCACAGAATTTTGAACACAATACATCTCAGAAATCAGCCTTACTTTAGAGCTTTATTCAGTACACTTCTAGAGAAGCTTTACGGAGACCTTTGACAGCAATGGATTCCTTCGATTTGACAGTGTATTATTACATTGCTTAGTTGAATACTCAATTCTGATGGGTGAAATTTGGACATTCCAGGGGTTTGTTTAATATTCAGACCTCCACTAAGGAGGACACTCTGACTAATGTGCAGTCATATCAATCCGCAGAAAGTATGGTCAATTGTACGTCAGTTGTGAACACTAAACATAGTTTTCCTCCATCAGTGAATACCGGAATACATTTTATTAATATTATATTTGTGGAGAGCACAAAATGGAAAGAGGTTAGAGACCATCAACCTGTTGGTGTTCTTTTATTCATTTTCACTATAGCTTAAAAATGAGTTTGCTCCTGCTCTGATACTCACGATTATGTACTTTAAGGATGGTTGTGTTCTCAATCAATTACAATACAAGCTTTTATGTCGGACTGAGTTCTAAGGTATATATTTCACCATTGAATGTGAATATGTGAAAAGTATAATGGTTGCGTTTGAGTTGTGAGTGCATCTGCTGTACCTTGGGTTCGAACACCTTAAATTCACTGCTGCCCCTGGCCCTGCAGAACAGCTTGCATCTGTCTCTGGGAGAAACGCCGGCGTACTTTGGGATCCACTGTTTCATATTCCCATTGTAGTCCAGGTAGTTAGGGCTGTTGTACATATCACACTGCTCCTCTCTGAAACTCTTTCCTAAGGTAAAGAAGTAAAGATTAGTGTACAATACACTGAGGTCTACTATGGAAATGAAATCATTCAGATTCATAAAAAAACCTAATGTGCATTTAAGACAATTATACAAGATCATTTCGGTAAAAATAAGAATCACAAGAAGAAATATAAAGCATATAATTTAAAAGGTCAAATGTAAATGTCACTACTAAAATGCAAAAAAATACTAAAAGTGTCAAAAGAGATGAATCATTAACCTATTTATAATGAATTGATCCATGAGACGACATCTCTACAGAAAGGGCGTGAATTCATTCTACACAAGAATGCATGATCTGTAGCATTTCATTATTATTGCATGTTTCCATGGTTTTATTGTATGTGTCTACCTTGTCAAAAAGGTCTGGTTAAACCATTAAATATTTGTCAAGACATCTTTTTTTACCTCCTTCAAGAAGGTTATGTGTTCAGCTTTGTTTGTTTCTCTCTCTGTCAGCAAGATTTTTTTTTAAAAACTAGTGGAGGAAAATTCATGAAATCTGTTGGGAGGATATAGCCTGTGGATCTGATTCACAGAGGCGGATACACACATTATTTTTCACTTTCATTAACATTGCAAAATAGGGAATAGGTCTGCACACTACATTTGCCCTTGTAGTTATTATATTGAATATATGATATGTATATGTAAAACCCATCCATTTCGATTGTATCTTGCCAAAAAAAAAAGGGTGAAAAAAACACCAAAAAAGTTACTTTACATGACATGTTAGACGCTTTTATCCAAAGCGACGTAAATACTCAATACTGTGGACAATCCCCACAGGAGCAATTTGGGGTGAAGTGTCTTGCCCAGGGACACAACGACATGCAGTGGGGTTTGAACCTGTGGCCCCCTGGTCCCAACACCAAGGCTCTATCCACTGCACTACACCTCCCTATGGAAAACTTCAAATCATTCTTCCTTGAAGATAATATATCTGCATGTTCCTTGTTGTTTGGAGTTTGAATCTTTATGGTTTTTACACTTTGTAAGTCACTTGTAAGTCGCTTTGGATCAAATGTAATGTAATGGAGTGTATCAAATCATTCAGCATGCTGGAAGCTTTGCTTTTAAAACCTGCCTATTGCTTATTCTCACCTTCGTCTTTGTCACAGGGCTGCGTGTTGCAGGACTGGTACCGAACCCTCTGTCCCTCACAGTACTTTCCTCCGTTCTGCGGGATAGGTTCAGTGCACTCCCTGTGGGAGAACTCCACCCCCCCTCCACACGTCCTGGAGCACTGCTGCCACGGCCCCCACAAACTCCAGCCGCCGTCCACAGCCACCTGCGGTACAACACAGCGAGGGAAGAGGAGGGAAAAGAGCAGTCAGAGTAGGTGGTTAGAGCTCAGTGCCAAAGGCAATCTCAGCTGTGTAGCCTTAACCACAGTCTGGGCTTCTGGGTTTGAGGCCGCACAGTGTGCTGGCGTGCCGCGACTCCAGGCTAAATCTGTGTTGAAGTTCGGCACGCGCATGCTGTCTGCCTCTGCCCGCATTCCTGCCACATGTGTCACTCACCACTAGTGGAACCTGCCATGCTGCAGCTTTGGAAGGCATCATTGAAAGTGTGTGTGCATATGTGTATGTGTTTGAAGAGTTAGTGTCCTTTTCCAGCAGTTTATGAGTTTGGACCAGCTAACATCCCAACTGCCAGCACGTCTGGGTTGATAAACAGATGTATGATCATAACACAAGCAGCAGATATCAACGTGAGCAAGGTAAAATGAAACACTGAGACTTATACATGTTCTTTTAGGAAATATAAACAGACATTATGAACAACTTGGTTTAAACTTACTGAATTCCAAGTAAGTATATTCATAAACAGTCACTTGTGCTTTTCATTTCAGTCACTTGTGCTTTTCATTTCAGTCACTTGTGCTTTTCATTTATGTAAAAAACTGCTATTTCTGTAAGACACTGTGTCTTTGAATTGCGACAGCCAGGCTAACTAGGAGGTTTTTTTCCCCAAAAACAACCGATTTCCAATATAAATGTTGTTTTGCGTTGGTTAATAACAATCCTTTTATGGTTGGTTTGGTGCTTTACATTGCATTAAGTTTTAGATGTAAAATGTTTCCTTAGCACAGAAAGGACATCTTCTTATCATTCACTACATAATGTAGGTCGCAAGTTCATTTAGACTATTTCCAGGATTGCTGTTGCAGAACAGAGGGTCAAACCTATTAAATTTGTAAAAAAGAATTCTGTATAAAAAACCCAATGTGAAAACTTAAAACATTGAAAACCTGTTTTTGTTGTCCAAAAAAATTGTCTAAAAATAATCCAACGGGTTTTTGCCAACAAATTTGGTAACTTTTTTTGTAAAATACAGTGCACTTCAAAGGAAGTTACTCATCTAAAAAAAAAGGGACAAGATGTTGGTATTAGAAGTGTTCTGGTTACCAATCACGGTTAAGCAGATTGAATACAGGTTTACAGTCATCTCAAGAGGAATTAGCTTTGTATTAGCTTAGCTAATCGGTTGTAGACTTTGCCCATTGACAACTCAAACTTTATTCTAGCATCTTAAATTGATTATCTGACCTTAATCAATGACTGATACAGTCTTGGCTTGAATATCCTTTAAACAGACACCAGAACTTCCAAAATATTGGCTGTAGTTCCCTGAGTCATATCATTATCAGACTAAAAATAGCAGATGGTTTTAAAGTTGGTACGTTAACTAAAACACCGATTTGTACATTGTATTGAATGGCTGTCACTGTATCTACTATTTAAGTCTAGAGGAAAATTATGAGGGCTAAAAGTTGGGATAACAGCACAAGAAGGAAGAAATTCAGAAGTCAGCAAACTTCTTTGAACTTTAGCTAACATTAGCCACCATAAGTCATACCAGACCAACTAAAGCTGTAGCACCGAACCCCAGAGTGTGTTGAATTAAGCAAGGGAGAGTTTTATCGTTAATGACTTCAAAATGCGGAAGAACACAGAAGCAGACTTACCAAAGGCTGCATCACGTCCTGAGTGGGCATGCACTCTCCGTGGAGGCAGGACCCGTTGAGGCTGCAGGGGGTCCCGTCCGCCCAGGGTAAGCTGCCGTTCTTGGTGGAGCACTGCTGCGTCCCATCCTCCTGACACCACAGCTGGCTACAAATATCACTGTCTGAGGAGTTGGGGCATTGGACAAACTCCTCTCCAAACATGTGCTGGCACTGCTGGTCCAGGCTGTACTTGAAGCCCGGCAGCTCGCTCGGTAACGGCATGGTACTCTCTGTTACATCCAGCAGACAGTCCCCTATGGCCACAACACAAAGAAAAGAAACATTGCATGAGATTATAGTGTGGTTTATGGGGATTAAGGACTTTGGGTGGCATGACAACATTGGGAAATGATTCAGGGCAAAAATGGATAACGTCACTTTAATAGGCATCCTAGGGTTTTGAATCTTGACATTTGGTAGCTATTTCAAATCAGAAAGCTTTCATTGTCCTCACATGATTCTCTATTACATTCAATAAACTTGTGTTTCTTGAGTGTTCAATGACGTCCGCAGTTTGGAATGAACACTCTCAGCCACACACGATTTTTATTCAAACTGATAAAGAACATATTTTGCTGACACCAGCTGTTGCTTTTGGCTGAGGAGGTGAAGAACAGGAAGAAGTCCGTTGCATGACTCATAGGGAAAGAAGGTTCACTGATAGGTCTAGCAAGGATACAAACAAATGTAACATACACAACCAGGGATGGAGAGAGGGAAGCTACATTAAGAAACAAAAAGAGAGTTAGGAGAAGGCGATGTGGAAATCGAGGGCACGATAAACTATCCCTACAACCCATAATTTGAGGGGAGCGACATGTTTGCACAAGAAAGCAATAGTTATAGCAGAAGAGGAATAACATTATGTTTTATTCATCTCTGAATCAGCCCTAAGAGAGTCAGTATTGTGAAAGAGACTTCCATACTGGCTGCTTAGCTTCTGATCAGTGTGTAATTTCTAGTATGCTGGGGAAAAAATAATTTTTTCAAATATTTCTTACCATGTCCATTGTCAAAGAACTCTGTGATGTAGAGAGCGCTGCAGGGAGACCAAGGCGCGGTCTTGTTGAGGCTGACAAACAGAGGAGCCATCAGGTGATGACCTCCCAGATCTCCAAACAGCCTCTCACAGGTCTTGGAGTCATCATGAGGCATACTCAACACATGACCTGCAATGGTGATAATGGGAGACACAGTTTCACAGATGCACAGAAAAGTGGTTCTGAATGACTGGAAAATACTTTAAGGCCACATACCTACCCTTAAATAATAAATGTAAACTTACCGAGCTCGTGAGCAGCTGTGAAGGCAGCTTGCAGACCGTTATCCTCGATAACTGAGCAGCTTCTCTTGGGATCGCACATCGTCCCAACATCGGCCACACCCAACGTGTCGCAGCTTTTCTGTCCGCAGATGTCCTTCAACACAAATAAGACAGAAAAAACATTGAAACTGGAGCAAGAAAGGTAATATAGAAGAAACAATATATATACATACTGTTCTTATTCATTGTTCATACTTATACCTATAAATATACATACAACAAACAGAAAAACATATGGCTTACTATTATGAAGAATGAAGAAATAAAAAATATTGCTGTCATTCTGCATAAAAATGACCGTATGGGCTTCTGCTTGCTGCAGGGAGGGAGTGACTTTCTGGGCGATGGGCCTTTGGAACGATGGGCATTGTTTTCAGAAAACAATACTAAATGACTATTAGGACATTTTCCGGACAATTGTGGTTTCGTAATATTGGGCCTTTGGAACAATGGGCAGTCTGCAGAAAGCCAGGATATGTTAGGCAACCTTTAACAAATTCAGCCTGAGAGGATAGGTGTGTTTTGTTTATTTTTAAAATGGATTCAGCACTGCAGCGGCTTGCACTTCACTCGTATTGCTATAAGTAACTCAGTAAGATGTCATAGACTACTCCACTGTTTGAGGTTACGTTGCAAAAACAGATTTTTATGCTTGAAATTTCTTAAAACTATGAACATTTTTCTTTACCCATATTGTATTATGTCTTTTCAAGGTTACTGTGTAAAACAAATGTGTTTGCCAGAACGCTACTAGGGCTTTTGCTATACATTGGCTATGTACAGCAAGAGGTTGGATTAGGGTTGGACAATAATCTCCAGTGGCATACAGTATGTCAATTACAAACAATATACTGTGAATGGTATCTGCCTGTGTACCATGAGTAACATACAATTTCTAAGTACCATAAGCCAGTAGAACCACAGCGGCATTGCAAAAATGAACAGTGACAACAAACATATCACTTAATGTAGAATAGACTTATGCCGATAGAACAAACATATCATGAGAGATGATGAGACACCTCTGTATTGGAACCAATTCAACAATGTAATTCATATCAGTGTAGGCCAGGGCATTTTCATGGTCAACCAGTTTAGCATTCACAAATATTGGCTCTAACCACTGTTCTAACCCTGAATAAGGACTATCTCCCTTAAAAGGAGTGCCCATTTGCTTAGAAACAGCTGGCAAAGTGAACTATCAAAGAGTAAAGACATTATTCTAAATATATTAAGAGTATGGGCAGCTCTTTCATTGTTATTTTATGTATTCGGATGGCGGACCCTCATTGCTTATTTGTGTCCAGTTGTTTTTCTGTCACTCTTTAAGAAACAAATCAAAAACTTGTTGCTCAGTGTTTCCGTCATAAAAAAGCAAATAAATAAACTCAGCATGCAGCTATGATCTTAACTGTGGTTTATCAAAAATCCTTCCTTGCTCCATAAGACGCCTGGCTGTGTAGGATGAAGACGGACACGTCCATGGCCTTTGCCTGAGCCCAAAAAAAAACCACAAGGCACAACCCTCTGTGATTCAAAACACATCTGGACATGGAGCTGCGTTTTGAACGCTGCACAGCGTCTGTTCGTACACCTTGTTCCACAATAGCATCGGTCACTCACAGACACAAAGTAAGATGTAGCACAAGCATTTGCATATGTATAGCTTTAGCAGACATATGTACATTTGCCGAATGCAGCATAAGACCACAAAAATGCACAAGAATAACTGTTTCCACTGAATGCAACAGAGTGTACAGTTTCACAACAGCCAGTATTAGCAGCAGCATTCTTATAGTGGGATATATGGCACACTGTTTCAACCCAGACAAGCAGATCATTTTTAAAGAGCCTTAATCATGTCATGGCTGATTTGTGGCGGCACTAAAGTTAGCTCATCCACAAGGAGCCTTCCGTCCTCCACATTTCAAAGCACATCTCCGCTGAAATGGAAAAACCAACACAAACAGGGTTCATGTGAATGATGGCAACAAATCCAGCACAAGACTGCATGAAGCCCATATGTTCTATTCATCATTTGCTCGATCCCGGGTCAGATCTAATGTCTTTCAACCTGTCATCGAATCAAGCTGCATCCAGGGCTATAGAAATGTACTTGGCTGATGTGTTGTGTGCTAACACCTTGTCCACATGCACTTACCGGGTGAAAAAAAGCAGCCAAATACAGTCATAACAAGCCAATCACAAGTCCAACCCTTAGGACTGCTGAACTTATTTCCTGCTGAAGCATCCATAAAGCACACTGTTTACTCTCTGCTGACATTTCCCCAGCTTGGAAAAGTGTTCAACTATTCCATCTTGATGATCCCTTTTCAGCATCCTTAGTTCACCCAAAGAGCCAGAAAGGCTTTCCTTAACCACATCTTGTTTCCCTTTTTGGGTAGCTTAAAGAAAATATGTTTATAATTGTCCCAAAGCAGAGAATATGGCACAACTTGCCCTAAAATGCACCTGCGTTACTGTAAAATACTTTGGCTTCAAGTCATTGTTGTGTGGTTTAGTTTGCTGTTCAGAAACCACACTATGTACCACAGCTGGCCTGGGACTGAATCCAGCAGGGATTTATTTGTGACTCATCCTTGCTTCCTTGGGCTATTTCCTTCTGAATGGAGAACAACATATTCGAGACTATCATGGGTGAGTGCTTTATCCATCTTATAGTACGCTGTAAAGCAATCACAACATTGTTTGTGTTGTTTCATACCTAACAGCCCGGCGTATGCTCTGAAGAAAGAGTCAACAATCATCAGATATTTTTTACTCATACCGATTAGTTTTAGAGCTGTATTTATCAAGCGTGGATGATACATTTTTGGCCTTGTAAAGTTCTTATGGCTCTTGTTTTTTTCCCATCGAAAGAATGTGATTCCAATACTCACTTTATTTTGTTTTTGTCTCTGCCAACTCTCGAGGGAAATATCTGCTCTTTATTTGCTAAATGTTACACGATATTTACCACTAACTTTGTCCGCCTGCTGTTTATTGCTGAGCAGGTACAGTCTATCAATTTAGTTTTTTTAAACTGCGTCCTTTTAATGTTTGCTATGGATGTAGTAATTCGGAAGGGTTAACAAGGAAGTCCAGGAAGTACACTGAAAACTGAAATGCTGGCTTGAATCAAATGTATTATGTCAACAAATCAGGTCAGTTAAAACCAATAGAATTAAAGTTTAACCTAATTTATATTTTTGATTTAACTAAATAGTATGGCTTTCAACATAATACATGTAATTAAAGTGAAGACTGATAAAGTCTGTGTCCTGTGTGAACCCAAATGCAACAATGTAATTAATGTGACAAATTCATCTGCTGAAGAAGATAGTGCAAGCTTTGACGTTAAGTAGACCTTTAGTCAAACTACCTCTCATGGGTGAATAATCAACTCTCAAACTCACCACAATGTCTCTCCTCAAATGATTGTGACACTATTTGCAGATGATGGTACGTTTTATCCAGAGACATTACCAGCAATTTTACAGCTGAAGAAGCTAAAACAGCTTTGTCATTGGCCCTCACCTCTCTGGTGAAGAGCATGGCAGTGTCATAGTGCTCTGGATGCCTCTGGCTCGGCGGGTTGAAGAGCTGCTGCCAGGAGCAGAAGTTCCTCAGAGCAACCCCCCCGTTGCTGGAGACCTCCGGGCCGACCTCCTCTTCCTCCACAACCAACATCTTAACCACCACTATGTTGACCGAGTTCTTTATGCTGGGGTGCTTGTAAAGCTGGGCAGCCATTGACATCAGGGTTAGAATGTAGTGCTGCGAGAGGGGAGAGACAGGACACAACATTTAAAGAGATTAACTTCCATGAACATGAACTTCATTGCTCAAGGCATTTAAAAAGTGTTTACATCCATGTTTGATTAAAGAACCAAACGGATGAAGGTCAAGCACTGATTCTATGAATTTTGCATAATATTATGTCTGTATCTCTGCTTGAACAGACTAAAGCAATTAGCAAACAATTTAAAGTTTTCTGTCGTAAGATGATTATATTTGGGTAGCAAAATGTTATAATATATCATTAGTCATTATTTGTTTCCAAATAGACTTATAATCTGAGTGTTTGGGTCTAACTTCCCACAGAGCATCCTCAGTTCAAAATAATACAAATGCTAGTCTTTCATTGGTGGGCCGTATGCTCAATCACCATTGTGTTAACCATTTGGCAGATAGTGACGTGTTCGACTGAAATCCTGAGGATAATTGCTTTGACAAACATTTTGTGTTTCTATTAAGAGACTTGAAATTGGTAATCAAAGAATTGTCTGAACAGCACCATCATAAATTACCCTAACTCTAACCCTAATGCAAGGGAGACTTTTTTTGTCTAATTTTTTACTTTAAGACAAAACAATAAATGCAAATAAACAATCTAGGCCTATATGATTTTTTTTTCACTATGACTCTCATGATATGTAGGCTATGTGTATACATGCCGTACAGTATACTGCTCCTACTCTGACACATGAGTTTATCCTGCTAACTTCAAAAGTATTGCATTTAAGCTTTAAATTGCCAGACATTTTTAGACACACTCGAGTCATGTCACTTATGGCGCGTTTCCACTGCCGCGCAGAACTCGCTTTAAGCGTGCACTGCAGAGCCGTGCGGGGCTCGTTTTTGGTTGCGCTTCCACTTGGCCTAGTTTTGGCCCGGGGCTACTTTTTCACCTTTTTTCTGGCCGGACTAAATCGTGGTTCTATCGAGGCCAACAAACAGGGCTGAGTCGGGCTGAGTTTGCTAAACTAGAGAAAGAATCGCTGTCAAGGGGGCTACAACTACAACAAGATGAACATATTTGACCGTGATTTAATTGTAATACACGTTTCAAAATGATGCCAAACTAACAACATACTGATACCGGTTAGTAAAAATCATGAATTAATGCTTTGATAAGTCTGCAGACAGACGGAAGGCGAAAAACCTTTTAAAATGCGTGATCTTCTTATTATAGACACATGCATTTCCAAACATTTGGTCTACCTACGCTGTAAAATGTATTATCTCTTCGATTTACACACGGAATCTATTGCACGTCTGTCCGTCCTGGGAGAGGGATCCCTCCTCTGTTGCTCTCCCTGAGGTTTTCTCCCATGTTCCCCTTTAAACTGTGGGTTTTTCTCCGGAGGTTTTTCATTGTACGATGTGAGGACAGAGGGTGTCGTTTTCTCATACTGATATTCTGCACAAACGGTGCTGTTGTATTTGCTGTAAAGTGTCTTTACTGTCGGGTATTTTTATTATATGTACAGCACTTTGGCTGGACCAAAAATCGTTTAAAATGTGCTATATAAATAAAACTTGATTTGATTTGTTGTCTAAATGGAGATAGGGCTCAGCTTACGCAATATAGGCTATATGCTCCGACCGTCCACACTCACAACGGCCTATACAGACATAAATAAACCAGGGACTGTATTCACCATGACACAGACAGTCAGTGGTTTGTACTTGTTTAACTTTTGTCTAGTTTCTGAACAGATATGAGGAGCTTGAGTGTAAACAGCTAACGGCTGATGTTGTTTTTTCTGGGTTGCTCACGGGTGCTCATTGAAGATGATGTCACGGCTCCGCCTACACTGCGTTACTATAGTTACTGCCCCAGCTCATAAACTGTAATGGAAGAGCAGCATTAAAGTGAGCCGGGCCTAATAAGGCCTAACCAAACCGAGCGAGGCCGAGTGAGGCCTGTGGTGGAAATGCGCCATTAGCTTTGCAACAGTTTGAGGAAAATAGATGCAAGATTTAGGCCAACTTGTCTTTTTCTGTAAAGAATTCAGTAACGTAACTTTTTGGCTGTATTATCTGTAAGCTCTGCCTCCACATTTTTTGTGCACTTCACTATGATTGGGTCTTGGGCCGTCCTGACGGGCTGGGTTTTCCACAGAGCTGTCAGAGTTGTTTTAGTGGATAGCTGGTAAATCACAATGTGGGAGACTGTGCCATGATGTATCGCAACGTCTTCCATCAGCCTAGCTGCACTCACTCTTCTCTTCCTGGGGTATGATGACGTTCCCGCATGAAAAGTTTTTCCACATGTGCTACACGAGCCACATGATGTTGATTTTTGCCTTGGAACTCTAATCACTAAAACACCCCTGCTCAAACAAAAACAAAAGGTAATGACATTTGAGCGAGTCTGTTTTGTAATTTGTAAAAAGCTAATTGAAATTCAACTTGTCCGTCTAACCTTTGTCCACCTGAACCTGTTTTCTAGCCTTTAGATACTCACTTAGATCACTTATTTTGGGATGAGGCAGAGGGTCTGGCAGCTGAGGAGTTTGCTAAGTGCAAACAGACTCCAGACTGTGGCAGGATCACAGATTGTTCTACTTTTTTTCAAATACATCTAGAGTTAAGCTCTGGATTGAAAGAGGACTGATATTATGGATGGAGGATAATTTCAGGATTGTTTTTGTATTCTATCACTATCCATCATATATATGTGTTCAATTTAAATATTGGATGATTTGGATCAATTAAACAAAGTCATGAAAAGGAGTTAATCCAAATTCTATTAGATATTGTAAGCCTTGTGAATATTCACTTCATGACGCTGAGGCCCTGCTGCCAAATCGTGACCAAGTTCTCAGGAATGTGCTTCAGCATTGTTTGCATTTTTGTTGCCTGACCTCTTTCTCAGCCTGTTGAAATCAGGGAGCCCATCGATTTCCTCCCAAGCCCCCTTAATGCTAAAATGTGTTTCACAAAGAGGCACATACAATCCGATTCCTGCACTGTTTGTGTTGGCTTTGAATACTTCCAAGGAGGAGGATGGAACGTTTGTTTATGTGACAGATCTAACGATTGTTTGGGTTCCTATCAACAATGTGTGCAGGGAAAAAAGTTGATCGTGTCTAACCTTTATTTCATCTCCGAAGAATTGGGTCATAGTTGAGTCTGCCACAACCAGGGTCTCTATGAACCGTGGTGCGGAAACAAAGCGTCTCCGGCGAGGTTCCCTCCTTTCCCCGTTGTGCTCCGCCGCCGCCGCGTGATCAAACAGGAGGGGAACACCGTGGCTGTTTGTGAATGTCCTTCTCTTGATGACATGCAGATGCTCGGCAGCGTCTGGCCCCAGGCCGCCGCGAAGTTTGGGCTCAATTAAATACTCTTTCCCCTCCGTTATAAAGGAGCCAAAGATGCCGGCGCACAAACTGACAGCCACCATCGAGCTCTCATCGTGGTCTACATTCCCCGAGTAAAAACAGCTCCTAAGATGTCCTTCACTCTCCTCTGTCTGGTTCATGTATTTGTGGAGATCTGCGACAGGCTGGGCACCTGAAGCGCTGCGTAAAGCGCCAACATCTCTGGCTTTAATGCGCTGTATGGTGAACGAAGGCGCGATAAAGCTGGTATCTGGAATAAGATTAAGTGTCAAATCCTTGCCAAATGCACTGAGGATAAACCTCGGCTGCTCCTCACTCCTTTTCCAAAAGCGACCACTGATTCTTCCATTTATCCGGACAGGTACAATATCCTCTGATTCAAAAGGAGTTGAAAGTGCAGCGTTCATTACGCCCAGGAGTAAAAACATCAAACACACAGTGGAACACATCTTCTGCAATGGAAATTACACTGACGAGCGGTAAAAAATAAAGACTTTATTAGAATGAATGTCCTTGATCTCTGGTAAGTGGCGCGTCTTCTCCAATCGATATCTCCTCAGGTCGGGAATCTTTTCAAAATAAAATAGATTGTCCAGCGCTGCAAGACAATCTTGGTCAAACTATTTAATTTCAGTCTGTCTGAGTTGTCGTTTCTAATTCACCAAGCAAGCTAAGTCTTGTTGTGCCACTCACCAGCACCGCTGCAGTCTGGACACATCGGGGGTATTTATACTTTCTGCTCTTCCCTGGACATGAGGGGGTTTATTTTTGATATCCTCGGTTGCTGGAAATTCTCCTCCCACTCGCACTTCATGAGATACTCGCGGATAAAACGGATCCAATGAGAATAGGCCGACACTCCCCCCTTCTGAAATAGCTTGACAACCATGCTCCTATTATTAACCCAGCGTGCTATATGGCAGCGGCAGGACATCTATACTACGCATAGCTGGAAGTCCGCTGCTTGGGTTATTTCGAAGCCTCGTGTGAGTGGCAGGCCCCGACAGAGCCCGGAGCCCCCCAAGGCCGGTCTGCTTATCCCTGCACAAAGGAGCACCGCTGGACAGAGAAAGGCACTGAGTTTGCATGGAACTGACCGCCACCTTGAACCCTGGGAAATGTTCAAACACATTGGTAAAGCTAAAGGAAGGATATATGATGTTATTATTCTTTCATTAACCAATAACCATAGTCCATAACCCCCCACAAAAGAACATATGTTTGAAATAATAATAATAATAAAAACCTTATTATAAAAATACAGTTACAAAGAATATTATTATTTAGTTATGTTTTCATATAGGCTACCATAACCCATAGAAAAAGTTAAATGATAATAATAATCATAGTACTTAGAATAAAAATAAAAATAATTATAGCACTTTTCAAAACAAAGTGTTTTACAATTTAAAAAAACGAACACCATTTAATCACGAGGACAATTAAAGGAACTAAAAGCCAACCAAAACCAAAATAAAAACATAGTTATTCAAACATTAAAAAAAATCATAGACAAGCAATTCTTAAAAGTATATAGGTGCAAGAACACGGAGCAATTTCTGAAACAAATCGATTTTTTCTGAAATTATATTTGATTTATTACTGCAGATTTTTCTTTTTTTTCTCCATGATGCTAAGGTTTTTCTAAAGGGCTACTGCTGTATTACGATAATAAAAACGTGTTCTTCCTGGAACAATGTAAATCACTAAATTGATAATGTGTGTAAGGAGAGTGCCATCTCTTTAAACAATAACAATGGTTCTGGAGGTGCATTTCCACAAATTAACCACCAGGTGGCGCCACAGTCAAGCACACCTGTTCAGGCGCTCAGAGGAACTTGCCGTTAACATTTGGTGCTGCAGACAGGTGTCGCTCTTTGCCTGCACTCCACTTTGCATGTGCCTTTAAACTTTGTTCTTATGCATAAGGATATGCAGAACAAAATGTATGTGTTTCTGTGCATGTGAGTGGATACTCCTTTCATGTTTTAATTTTTTATTTGACCAATTCAAATATTTACGTCTAAAAATACATTTTCTGGAAAGAAAAAAAACAAGTGGAAAGTACATTTTATGATTTATTTTTAGATCGTGTAAAGTTATGATGCAGGTGGATTAGTTTTAAATGCACGTTTAAAAACTTAAACTCTTGTATTTTGGGTTTTGTTCCTTGTGTGTTTGCTCATTGTCTGTCTTCCTCACAGTGAGTCAGGCGGTGGGAGGGGAATGATGCTCTATAGCTCCTGTCACACATGCGGTACAGCAACAATAATATTTGGAGAGTTACAAGTGGCTGCGGTTTGCAGCTCAAACCGAGACGCATGACCAATGAGCTCTCTCTCTCTTGCGCACGAACCCAGATTTCTTTTGACAGACATCATCGGTGTTATACTGTATGTGCGAATTTAAAGATCAGCCGTGCAGACAAGTTGGTGGCCAGAGTGGAAACGGTGCAAGATGGAAGAGAAGCTGGAAGTCAGTGCAGACGCAAGCTGCGCTCCGTGCCATTACGCATAACTTTTGCTGCACCGAAGCTGAAATAGAGTGGACTTTCTTGAGCAAGATGGCTATACTCATCAGTTCATTGATTGTATTAACAAAGTTCCTGCTTTATTTGAACCCAGCATATTGCATGGAGGTAGATGTTTGCATCCCTGTGCGTGTGGATCATCAAAGGCACGAGAAGCATCTGCACCGGCGCGCGGAGGAGATTGAGGAAAGACAGATCGTTTTCAGACTAAGTGCATTCAAACAGGAATTTTACCTCCAACTCACGCCGGACTCTAGTTTCCTTGCACCGGGCAGCTTGCCACTTGAGAGCAGCTCCTCAGCATCCAACGAAACCTCTGACCTAAGGGAATGCTTCTACTCCGGGAATGTCAACGCGGAACCGGACTCATTTGCCGCGCTCAGCCTGTGTAAAGGTCTCCGTGGAGGGTTTTCTTATAACGGTATGGAGTATTTCATCAGCGTGACTGGCAGTGAGGACGCTGCGTCAGGATTTGGAAACTCTTTCGACAGAACGCACATCATCCAACGCCGGAGACGCGCTGGGCACTCGGGTACTAATTTCACCAGCAGGTGTGGAGTTACACCTGATTCCAACTTTAACATTTCCCTGGAGAAATACAAGCACTTGGGCCAACTGGAGTTTGATGGCTTAACCGAAACTGTGTTGAAAACCCTGGGGAGGTCCAAGAGATTTGCCTCCATCCCAAGGTTTGTGGAGGTGCTGGTGGTGGCGGACGAATCTATGGCAACATTTCACGGGGATGACCTAAAGCATTACCTCCTGACCCTGATGTCAGTGGCAGCCAGGCTTTACAAGCACCCCAGCATCCTCAACTCCATAAACATAGTGGTGGTGGGATTCATGGTGATAAGTGACGCTGACAAGGGACCAAAGGTTTCCAGTAATGCAGCCCTGACTCTGCGCAACTTTTGTTCCTGGCAGAAGAAATTGAATAAACACAATGACAAGCAGCCAGAGTACTGGGACACTGCCATACTGTTCACCAAACAGGTAAGCAGGGGAGGAGGGAGCTTAGTCAAACACAGATGTGATGCATCAGCAGGGAAAGAAATAATTAGAAATGATACACTCATAGGTGGATTATAAAACAATGGGCCCCAGGTCACACATATTTAAGGGCCCCTGTCTCTTCTACACATGAGAAATAAACCCAGACTGTAGATTCAAGATTCAAAGGCTTTATTGTCATGCACAGTAGCTAGAGTGTAGTTACGGCAATGAAAATCTTACCACCCTCCAACAATGGAACATGAATATATTTAAAACATGAAACAATAACGCAAATACAAAAAACAATACAAATAGTGCAAGAAGAAACAGAGTACAAATAAAATAGTGCAAGAGAATGTTGCAAGACTAATATGCAAGTAATAGGAGACAAAATGACTACTCTTCCAGTCATATTCTGCAGATGAACCAAACTCTAACACTCAGGGACACGACACAGGCATGTTTGCAGTCATTGGATTGACTTGCAAGAATTTCATACAGGTCTGTGCCCTGTGGGGTTATGCATCCTTGATGTGATGATGCAGCCCTGCTAGTCCTCTTTCTGTATTTCAATGAGTCACTGTAAAAGAGCAACAGAGCCGTTTCCATAAAAAGTCTTCACCTCTGTAGACCCAGTTCTTATTCTGCAGCTGCAGAACTTATTCTGCAGCTGCAGCTGCAGAATAAGAACTGAGTGATTATCTGCATATAGGAACCTTCAATATGAATCATAAGAATCCAAACTCCTTCTTTATTCATTCAAGCTGGTGGTAACTGACACTATCTACGGCATTCAGTGTGGTCACAGCTGTCAGATAATCCCATGTGGCCACAGAGCTGTAACCATTGTTCAGTACATCCTACACCAAATTCACTGATGCCTGTTTCATGGTGCCTGCTTTCCATTAGGGTCCAGTTTGGCCATCTGATACACGGCCTCTCTCCTTCACTGCACAGCAACATACAAAAACATTTCAAGATCAAAACGACTTAAAATATCACAGTGTACTCGGGAAAGATCCCTTTATTTACACTAAGGGTAATTATATGTAGGAAAGTCCGGCGGTGTTGTCCTTGTAGGGCACAATGAGTGCAGCTGCAGAGATGGAACAAATCTTGTAATAGGTTATGCAGAGCTGGTGGTGTGGAATACACATGGCTGGCAGAGGGGGCTTCTGGCATCGCTGGGCCTCATCGAAACACTGGGTTAACAAGTTTATCGTCCACTTTGGACCGATAGTGAGTCATTTCAATGACATGACCCTTTCTACTGATCATTTTTCCATTGTTGAGGTCTACTAGAATAGATTTACATTGTTCAATGTTCCAGATTCACATTGTTTTTTCATACAGCATCTCTGTATATAATGTTTATTCACTCTCTGTCCTAAATGGCTTGTTGGAGCTCCTGCCCCCCCGCCCCCCCAAAGTAAATGGGGACTCCCTGTTAGTTAGCCAAGGGATCCTGGTGTGTGAGGTGCTCCGCGGATTGGTCCATTTGGGCCATCCGGTCATTTGTTGTTGATTTGGGTGTTAACACGTCACAGAACCCAGGAAGAAAACAATGGAAAGGAGCAATCTCCAACATGGCGTTCTGGGGCAGCATAGACAGGTCTTTTCTGTGTTAGAGTTTTACTCGCTACAGGGTGTACTTTGAGGCTTTGTGACTCAGCAGACCGTTTACATGCAGAAAAAGCTACATAACACACAAGGGGACGGGTAATAAACAGAAAAGCATGACATGGGACCTTTAAAGAGTCTCTATAATGCTTTTTGGGGTTTCCCCTATAGTGTGTTATGTAGGTTTTTGTGCATGTAAATGGTCTGCAAAAGCTAAAACCCCAAAGTTCCCTTTAGAGGGAGTTTCTCTCTCACACTGCCCTGCTTGAATCACCTCCATTTTACTCCTTTGTTTACTTCTGTCACATAATGACATCATTATGTGACACTCGCGCCTCTATTGGCTAGCGCTCCTACAGATTGAACGTGATAGGCTAAGGGGAGGGACATCTCCAATACATCTCTAAACAGTAGACTAATCACAACAGAGCCGGCAGCTAACCAATCAGGTTTCAGACAGAGGTGCTGCAGAAATAACTTGTATAACATTAAAGACAGTAAAACACAAAATACAAATATTAACCTGAAACAAATTAGCATAATATGTCCTTTAACATCATTGTAGTGCCAAAATAAAAGTTGGGGGATCAACAACATCTTTGAGATTCATCCTCTGGTGATCATGAATGTCTGTATGCATTTTCCGAGATACAGTATGTTTCAAAGCTGTTTAAATATTTCCTTCCAGCCCTATAAGTTATGGTCTTACTACCTGACAATGTTATATATTCAAAAATAATCCAACGAGCAGAACGGAATGGGGGACAATTGTGTTGTTGACTTACCCAGCTAAGTACAGCCAAGTACAAATGGAGGTACAGTAAATAGATAAGTCATGATACTGAGAGAATTGCAAATAAACACATAATGACCGTGTTGATATGGTTCTTTTACTTCCCCTGGGCTGTGTACCGCAGGTGGGACCTATCTCGTGCTCCCAAACTCTCTTTACATAAACACTAAGAGGAAATATGCAGTGGGCAATCTCCCCTGACCTTTTGCTTCAATATATTTGAAGAACAGAGCAACAATAAACGAACCACAGTCCCATGTGCTTTGTATTAGTGCTCTTCGTGGTCTGTTCAATCTGTAGCTCAAGGCACAGCCTCACCAAGAAGAACAGTGTCCTAGTCCAACATTTTTATGAGAATGAAATGAAAGGCGTGTCCCAATGAACATTTATGTTTCTGTGTCACCAGGATCTCTGCGGGGCCACAACCTGTGATACATTGGGGATGGCTGATGTTGGGACCATGTGTGACCCGAAGAGAAGCTGCTCTGTCATCGAAGATGATGGCTTGCCCTCCGCCTTCACAACCGCCCATGAACTTGGTAAGAATTGTGTGGTTTGGGAAATGTGTTGAACAGCTAACGATGACTAACTCTCACATTATGCATTTTGGATTCATGCTAATGCACACTTGGCCTCAGAGACAGATGCTCAAGGCAAGAGCTGCATACAACCTTAGCTTAAGTTGTCAGAGGAATTTTTTATAAGGAAACTTTTATGCGCACAATCAGTCTGCAAACTGGCCTGGCCGGAGGGCTTTGCTACTTTCATGAAGATCTGTGTGACGTTGGTTCTTCATCCTGGTCCCAGCACGATTGCTGGGTCTCAAACCTACCAGCTAATAAATTGCATGTTCTTGTTGAAAATCCGTCCCTGACTAGATGGGCAAAATCAAAACCAGCAGGTCTCTGGGCGAGGTTCAGATTTTTTCATGTTTGGTATTACAGTTGCACGACATAACTTTGCTCACTGGCAGCTGCAAATGGTACAGTTCAGGCATCATCAATTATTTCACACGATAAAATGATACTGACAAATATACTAATACTATTAGCATCAACATTCCAGCTAGGCTTTTTTTTGTGAGAAAGAAAGTGTTAGCAAGGAAAAAGGGTTGAACTATAGGCAACATAACACATGTACAGTTTTCTCTGAGTCCTAACTGTCTCTTTAAGAGAGTATAAACACAACCCAGTCTCACGGCATTTCGTGTAATAGTCACAAAATCCTTTTAATCTATTGATTCGTGTTCACCAACACGATTTTCCCCTTTTTTTCGTGTCACACAGAACGATTTTAAAAGCAATGTATTTCTATTGGTAGTCTGTTTCGTGCATTACGTGTTATTGGAAGACCAGAAGCTGTGGGGTTCATAAAAACATGTTCTTAATCAATATCAAGCCACGATTATTGTTTTTATTTTAAATTGTATAATGTCTGACTTTTTTTGCCGTCTGTGAAGAAAATAAATGGGGCTCAGAGCCTTAGAATACTGAAATCTGTATTTTTTAAATCTTTTTTTCCTTCTAATTTGTTATTCTTTTCAAAATAACACACTGTTATATATTCAACAATAATATACACTTATCTTTGTCTTTATTTATTTGGTTGAAGCTCGGTAATTGGATGTTTTAGCTGCAATGCATGTTGGGATATGGTGTTTATCACATAACGGCATTGTAATACACGGTTCGGCTGCATTAAATATTCCACATCTGCCGTAGTTCTTTATTTATAGAGCCCTGATTAGAAGACTTCTAGACAAACAGGAAAAACTGCCACCGAAACGGAATATGTGACGTGGATCATAAATATATCAGCAATTAAACAACATCTTCAATTTCTCTTCACACAATACGTCTCCTTGTAGTATCAACATTAATTCGGCTGACTTTTACATTTGATCCAATTGGTAGATAGGTTATATTTACACCATAACGGTGCACAGCTGATATAAAAGGACTTGTAGTTTTTAAAGATATTACTGATTTTCTTTGAATATAAGAATGTAAATACTGAGGTGAGAGAATAGTCAGCGGTTTTGGGTGATGGGAGACACATCTATGGATTCAGAATTTCAATAGCTTACCCTTAAATGACGGATGACAACAGCGGTAATTAAAAGTTTAAAAGTCGAAAAATGCTACAACTACTGTCACAAACTGGATGAATGTGAAGTAGTTTGTTAAAGGAGGATGGAAAAGCCGTAATTAGGGAGCACTATGGAGTGACTTTGATGCGTTTAATTGGACCAGGATCATTAATCTGGATTCCCGCTGTATGAAGAAATGAAAGGACGCGCAAGTGGAAACAAATTTTTCACGCAAAGGGATTATACTGTTTAAAACATGCTCAAAGTAAGCCGGATTTTGGGGATGTGTTTATGTGGATTCAAAAGTCGTAAATAATCTACAAAATGGAGGAGATCGATCTGATCGGAGCAACTGTGACAAATGGTCTGAAACCGGCATGGACAATGACTATGTTTTAAAAATAAGCCTGTTTTGGAGACTTTGCGGGCAGAAGAAACATTTCTATTAAAGAAAACATTATACATTTCTGTCTTTTTATGCCTTTAATAGCTACTAACTTGAATTTGTATTCAAATTAATTAATCAATTATTTTTTATATTTTATGTAATGTAGAGACAAGGCTTTTAGTGACAATCATGTATTGCGTTGCAATTATATGTAAAAAAAAAAGGATACAAAAAAAGAAAGTCTAAATATGATTTTTGGCCTCAAATCATCTGAGGCCTGGCGTAAAAATACCAGGTTAACCTCTGAATTGTAGTGGAGTAGAATTACAAAGTAACAATGAGCTGTCATGTGGGTATATATTAATGCTGCCCATTATGGATACAAGCGATTTTCACCCATTTAGTAATTACATGTTTAAAATTTGTACACACCAAGAGACGTGCCATAGAACATGTTGCGAAACACAGTAGCAAGCATGTGTAGTTCCCCTCCCCCCGATGTGTTTAGTTGATGAGTAGGCCTACTGCTCAGTATTCTGAGCCCCATTTATTTTCCTCACGGACAACAAAAAAAGTCAGACATTATAGAATTTAAAATAAAAACAATAATCGTGGCTGAGTAAGAACATGTTTTTATGAACCACACAGCTTCTGGTCTTCCAAGACCCGACCGGACAAAAAGACATGGTGCAGGCACGAAACATACTACCAATAGAAATACATCGCTTTTAAAATCGTTCTGTGTGACACGTAAAAAAGGGGGAAATCATGTTGGTGAACACGAATCAATAGATTAAATGTTGTGACTATAACACGAAATGCTGTGAGACTGGGTTGTAAGTACAGGAATCAGTGCATGGTTAGTCTAGCTTGGCATTAAGGACGAGCACCGAGGAAAGGCAGAAGATCTGCTTGGATAAAAAATGTGTTGAAAATGAGCGCTAAGCTAGGCTAACCACATACTAGCTCCAACAGATTGATGTCAATTCTCTCTTTTCACTTTAAGGGAGCTATCCAAGTAGAGTACTTTTTTAAATTATTGATTATTATTTTAAATTACAAATCAAATCAAGTTTTATTTATATAACACATTTATAAACGATTTTTGGTCAAGCCAAAGTGCTTACAGTCTATTATATCCTTGCCAAATAGCTAGGTAAGACCAACATATTGATTGGCATTACATCAGTCATCATAGTAAGTGATCATGCTCTTGTTTCCCAGATTTCTGACTTCAAACTGGAGGTGGAAGTTGGATTTATTACTCCCTGCGTGTGTTGTCTGTGTGGGAAATTTGGACAAATTGAGACAAATCCACAGGGATGCATTTTTTCTCTTTTCATCAGGAATTTAGGCTGATTTAATGGATGTGGTTTTATTCCCCCCCAAAAAAAACTAATTGCAGATCTAAGTTACATGCCTGTCAAAGGTGAAAATAAATGGAGGTGAAGTTGAACACTGCTAATCACGCTTTCTAATTAAATCTAATGTGTAGTACTTAACTTTATGCACTGTCGTTTGACACACTAACACTGTCTAGTTAAGGCTGATTCTATTAATAATACATGCAACTTTTTTCATATTTTAAATATCAGTGTTTTGGGTTGTAAAATAAGTAAGATTCTTGCCTGAAACCAGATGCACAAATAACTCTTGACCCCCCAAGAGAGGCATTGGTTTACACTGCCCTTATGTATGTTAAGTAATCACACAATTTCCTCCCAACATGCTCCTGTCTCATGATTGAATACCCGAAACACAGTTTATGTATTTTTTTTTTCATTTCTGGAAAGTAATACATGTTCGTATTTAGGGAGTGAAATGATTTCCTTGGGAACTAAATTCCCCTGTCAGGCCTGGTCTAGAACATGGACGAACGCCATCCTGTATATTCCCATGCATAACTGCATTCCTCTGTGCGATGACATCAGCTTCAAATCAGTCCAAGTTGAGCTTGCTTAGCCATATAAACATGTGTGTTGTCTGGTAAAAAGCTTCTCTTTGGGTAAATCCCCTCAGAAGTATCTGCCCAGTGACTTTTCCTTAAGGCTAACTGTGTTTCAAATCATGGGACAACTAACAGTAGAGGTTCCTGACTCTAACAAAGAGGTAATCTTCTTTCTCTCTTCTCTCATCCCCCAGGCCACGTCTTCAACATGCCCCACGACAATGTGAAGGCATGTGAGGAGGTATTTGGGAAACTAAAGGACAACCACATGATGTCTCCCACACTGATTCAGATCGACAGGAGCAGGCCCTGGTCTGTGTGCAGCGCAGCCATTATTACTGAGTTCCTGGACAGAGGTCATGGTTAGTAAACACTTCCTATATATGTCTCTGGACTCAGATGGACCACTAATTCTGTCCAGGCTTCATGTGCTCAGCTGGTTCTAATCTAATAGTACCTGCAAAAACAGACCTTGGCTTTGGTTTCTCATGGTTACATTTTTAATTTTAGTTTGTACTTTTATTATTTTTTATTTTATGTTTAACCCTGATACTTTTGTTAATATACAGTATATTTCTGGTTGTATTAGATGCTTCTTGGACGAGGCGAAGGTTTATTCTTGAGTTACTTTTTTTCACAATGTGTGCCTTATCCTTCAAAAATGGGCTCTTGGAATAGAAAAGTCAAACTACTCAGCCTAGGGTCAACCTACTGTACTTCAACACTTTAAAACAAACTTCACAATAAATAACACATAAATCCAATATCAAGAGAATAAAACTGCATAAGCTTAGTATTACAAAGTCTAACTTTGTATCTATGTTGACAAGGGAGTCCATCAAATAACTTACCTAAAGACGACATTTAATACTAATTTTCAAATGGGAACTTTAAGATTTTAGCCTTTGCAAACCATTTACATGTACACAAACCTACTATACAGTATAACACACTACAGGAAAGGGAAAACCTCAAAAGCATAAAAAGACCCATGTAATTAAAAAAAGCAGATTTCTAAAAGTTGTTCTTATATACATATTTTAAACAACAATTTGTCAAACCACTATGTGAAATAGTATTGGCATACATAGGATCAGAATTCTCTAAACTTGACTATTTTGTTTTAACAACAAACTTGAAGTGATGCAGCACCCAGTCCTGAAGTGCAAACTGACAAACAGCATATGTTATATGCTGATCCGGGCCTATACATTTATATAAAGCTTTTTAAGAGAAAAACGAAAGATCCTAGAACATATCAGATTCCACAAGAAATGCAGAAATGTAAAATGTAAAAGAAGTGCAAAATAAATCACTTGATAACATCAAAGAAAGTATTTTCCTTGCGATGTTATTTCGTATTATGATGATAGTATCCACTTCCAGTATCCAAATTAAATATAACATTCATAAGTGAATGAATATATCATTCTGGTTTCTTTCTCCGCAGTAGCCCTTATGTGCCAAGTCTTTTTCTGTCCGTGTGTAAACTCCCGTAAGTGACTGTGAGTGGATTCTGTGGAATAGCCACCACATTATTACTTCCCCTCAACCAGCCTACTTACTGTAACAAGCAAATGTGCATTTACTAAATTAAACACTACATTGCTAACAGTCCTTTTCTACATGATTAATTTACTTTATCTAAATATAATATGGTGCCTGTGCTGTCTCAAAGACGCCTAAGAGTCTGCTTTTGAAAGACTGAAGACAATTTCAATTCATTTTAGGTAATTGTTACTTCTCTAACAAAGAGAGTATAACTGCAAAATTTAGCAAAAACAAATGCTGTTAATTTTGTTCTTAAAGCTATAGTTATTGATTTCTTGGCCATATTGGTGCTGTGTAACAAGCTGTAAACAAAGTATGAGCATATAACCAAATTATCTACGAGTTGCCTATACACAAGAAAAAGTTCTATATTCACCCTTGACTATCCAATGTTTTTGGTCTTCATGAACTCCTGAAGGAAGTATCAAGGACTTTCCCATCAGCTGGTCAATAACTGTGTCAGTGTGTTGTTTGGTGCCGGACAGGTAGAATTAAATGGGTTTATTGCACTGAAAACAGCTGCCTGCTGCTCTTGGAAACATCGTTGTTTGAGTTCTGAGACTGAAAGACAGGAATAGAGGGGGGGAAAGCGTTTTAAGATGCTCAAACGTTCCGGAGGGTTGGTGATAATTCTTTCTGGGTTCCAAAAGCAACACCTCTCATATTACCCCCAAGTACCCATTTCCCTTATAGTAAATATTACCATATCAATAAGTGCAACTTGTAGTAATTGCGACTGATTTTTTTGCAATGTTGTTGGTCTGTTTCTGCAGGAGACTGTCTGCTGGACCAGCCTCAGAGGCAGCTGTCCCTTACCGACAACCTGCCTGGGTCCAGCTACAGCCTGCATCGTCAATGTGAGCTTGCCTTCGGCTCCGGCTCCAAGCCCTGCCCATACATGCAACCCTGCTCCAAGCTGTGGTGCACCGGAAGGGCCCGCGGCCAGCTGGTCTGCCAAACCCGACACTTCCCCTGGGCGGACGGCACCAGCTGTGGTAACGGTAAAATATGCTTCAGAGGAACCTGCACTGATAAGAACACCACCATGCACATCAAGGTGAGAGAATGCAGAACGACAGCACTGTCAAACTTCCTTTTTTTCAGTACAGATTGATGTACCATTGTGTCTGTTTTTCCTTTGTCTCAGGTGGATGGTCGGTGGGGGAAGTGGGGACTATTTGGGGACTGTTCTCGAAGTTGTGGTGGAGGAGTTCAGCTGGCCAAGAGAGCGTGTGACAACCCCATTCCTGAGAATGGAGGCAAATACTGCTATGGCCTTCGCATCAAATATCGCTCATGTAACCTCAACCCTTGCCCTGAAACAGGTACGCTAGTCGCTGTTCCAGTATGTTCACAAACAAAGACACACAATAATGGCTGTTATTGACCATTCACTAAACATGTTCCAAAAACTGTCCAGTTACTTTACAGTTACTTTAGCTTATGTAACTACCCAGAAGTTGCGCTAGACTTGACGGTCAAGATCGTAACATTTCTGTCAAAATCCACTATTACCCGTCGACCTTTACAGAACTCTGACAAGGGGGGGGGGGGGGGAGAGAGAGNAAGCTCGTGAACTGTCAACCGGGGGGGGGGGCGCACGCTCGTGAACTGTTAATGTAAAGCAAAAACTCCCAGACATTTCAATGATTTCTACGGCAAAGTTTGGTTTGGAAACGGTATCATTTCCTTTTTGGCACGCATAACACCAGAGCCTTGCTGCGGGGAAACTTTGGCGCTGTTCGGAGTTTGTTCTAATCTGTCAAAACGATGTACTGCTTTCAGATTTTTCCGCCATTGTTAAAAAAGATATTCGGTTAACGCAACCTCTGGTAATCACACACATCAGGCCTGTAAAAGTTTAGCTTTCTCTGAATGCTGAAACAGTTGAAGCAACCCAAAGCAACTGAGCAAAATTGGAAGGAATGGATCGAACAGTGTTTTAATTTGGAGTAGCTAATAGCTTCGCAATATGGTAGAAACATAACCAAGCATTAATTTAAGCCCAATAATAAGATGTAGTAGTTACAGTGAAGAAAAGCCTAATTTCATTACTGGCACATCCACTGTGTAGCCTCCCCACAATGTTGGAGAGTAGCATATTAGCAGCTGTTTCCTGCTCTTTACTGGTTTGGGGAAATCAACATTCCAAAAACCCCAGCTAAAGTTATTTGACATATAAGACATTGGATAGTTTTCATCCTGAAATACTATTCTCTTGTGAGGTTAAAAGTTAAACATACTCTTTTAAAATGTATTCAAGTATGTGCGCTAAGGAGACAGCAAGTGTGTATTTAAGCTCCCTTGAAGTTAACGTTAGCTTAATTAGCCTGCTAGCTACAGCTAGATATAAACTGTCAGGAAAGTAGAAGTTTCTGTTGTCTATCACTTTCTAAAATAATCATGGACCCATAGTTTTGAAAATTACTTGGAAGTTGAAGCCGGAAATCTGCCACCATTATCATAAGTGAAGTGCACGTGCTGTGCAAAAACGCACATCATTTATATGAGTAGCAACTATGCCGCTCTTGGTGAATGTTCAATTTCAAAACTCCAGCCACAGTCTGTAAGGTCAACAATTTTGGAGTAGATCTCTATTTAACCTGACGTTGTTTCTATCTCTAGGTAAGAGTTTCCGTGAGGAGCAGTGTGAGGCATTCAATGGAATAAACCTGAACACCAACAGACTGGGTCCGTCTGCGGTTTGGGTTCCTAAATATTCAGGCATCTCTCCTAAGGACAAATGCAAACTTATCTGCCGTGCCAACGGTACTGGGTACTTCTATGTCCTTGCTCCAAAGGTATGTAACTTAAAAACACCGTGTTAATAAAGTAGAGAAACTAATTATAGCCAAATTAAATATTGACTACTTTGACAGAATGGTGATCAGAGAATGATAATTGCAAGATTCAAGCAGTTGTAGCCACTAGATGGTATATATCTGTCTAAAAGCTTGGACTTGACTGTAGTAAATTGTTTCAATATTCTGATCTAAATGGGAATCAACTACTTTACTTGCTGATGCAATCTGTACTCCTTGTATTTGAAATATTTAGCTGCCCGCTGTTCACAATGGTATGGCGTGTAATTTCCCTGTATCTTTTGGCCCTTATTTGGAATGAAAGAAGTGACTAGTTATTTCCACAGCAAAGCAATGACAGGTCATTTGTTGGTGGCAGTAGAGAGAGAGCGGCTGCTGCTGCTGGATGGATGGTGTGGTGGGAAAGGAAACATGCAGGGACAGTATCACTTCACAGCTGGGGCTTGTCAGCTACTATTTACTCAGCCAAAAGGAAACAAGCTTGTAGCAGTAATACAAGCCAACATCTCTTTTCCACTTAAGAATACTGTGCACTTCCTCTGGTTCTACATCTGACCTTTATCAAGCTTTTCAGTTAATTGTTTGTTTACTTAGAACATTTAACAATGTAAATATGGAAGACCACATGTGGCAACATACTCTTGCCTTTCATTTTATTATGCATCTTAAGATTGTCATAATATAATGTCTTCATCCTTGCAGGTTGTGGATGGGACCCCCTGCTCTCCTGACACCTCAGCTGTATGTGTTCAAGGAAAATGCATCAAGGCAGGCTGCGATAGCAAGCTGGACTCCAACAGGAAGTTTGACAAGTGCGGGGTGTGTGGCGGCGACAACCAGGGCTGCAAGAAGGTCTCAGGAATGTTCACCAAACCTATGTAAGTCGCACGTCAGCAGATACTGTATTACCTGAGTGTTGAAGTGACGGGAAAGGTCGAGGTCAACATTGATGTCAACTTTAGATTTTGGGGCATATAGAATAGCTGGAAATAGGTCTTTGCTAAATCGGATCTACAGAAGGGAGGTGATAACTGAGATATTTTAGCCTGCCTAAGCCTTTTAGTTAATTCAAATTCTCCTCGACGTATTTTACACATTTACAAATACAAAACATTGTGGTTGAACAAGTTACCTTGAACATTTGAATACCTCAAAGGAAAAGGTGGCTGTCATGTTCCTTTTTGACTCTTGGTAAAAGGGCAAGTATATATTTTTTAAGTGGACACTATCATATAGAAAATGTTTCAGCTTATATGTTGTTTCCAACAACCACCTTCAATTCAGCCGTGAATGTTTTTCGATTGCGTTAGGGTGCCTTTCACATGATACGCAATTTGCTCTCTGCTCACAGCGGGTGCAGTGCTTTGCAGAGAAAACAGCTAGTTAAGTTTTGATTCTATCGTTACCTCCCCTGCTAGCTTGCGCCACTTCATAAAGCTGACAGCTCATAGTTTGAAAGTCAAAAGGTCAGTCGTATACAAGGTCAAAGTTTAAATCATTTGAGGTTTAGAGGAGTGCTTTTCAACAATTTTGAGCAATGTGAAACGCAGAGGGAAGCGCAGAGGGAAGCGCAGAAGGCATCGCTCTTTCCAAAGGAGAGAACGACAACATCAGCGCAGAGCCGTTTCACCGCTGGTCATGTGAAGGCAACTTAACTAGACTAAGTGATACTGTTTAAGCACAAAGGTATTAACATATTTAACAATTCTGTTGGAGTGAGGCTGGTGCAGTGGTTGCGTTAAGGCGAGACACCCCAGGTGAATAGGGTAATTTTTTTAACTTAAAGGTATCAGCTAGAAATTTCTCCAGTTAATTACTTACAATAAGGCAATTGTCTTTTGTATTACAAGTTTTCTGAAATAGCATGTTTAAATATGCAAANTTGACACCAGCCAATGAGATTTCGTTTCTTGGTTTAAGACCCCTTTGTGCTTTCACGATTGGTTGCTGATACAAAGGAAATGACCATATTTGGATCCGATGAGATTGTGCATGAGAGACAGAGCTTTCTAACGATATCTCTGTTGACATGGTGCACACAGCGGTCGCGGTACTTTATGTTACGTTAGAAAGCTAACTTTTGGTGAATTTAGGAGAAATCTACTGACGCAAATAGACAAACTATAGTCAAATAAACACTTAAATGTGTATTTTGTACGTTTTCCTTCCAAAAGCCTGAAATAAAACATGTTATAGAATCAAAATAGCACAAAATCTCAAAATTGACCAGTGCTTGAAAAACGATGTTTTTGCCTGCCGTGTCTCGCCTTAACCGAATTCCTTCCGTCTATGACGGATTTCTTTTAACAATGACGGAAAAATCTGAAAGCAGTCCGTCATTTTGACAGATTAGAACAAACTCAGAACAGCGGCAAAGTTTCCCCGCAGCGAGGCTCCGGTGTTATGCATGCCCGCCAAAAAGGAAATTATATGTTTCCAAACCTAACTTTGCCATACAAATCATTGAAATGTTTGTGAGTATTTGCTTTACGCTGTGTGCGCTCCCTCGAGGTGCAGTGGGCATGCATAATAACATGGCATAACACCGGCGATAACAGTTCACTTGACCATAGTATCATGGTTAATGGTAATTATACAAATTTAAAAGAAAAACACAATCAGATAGCAATGTATGCTAACACACTGTTATCTACTCTGTCTCTATCTATTGATGTTTAAGAATACATGAAAAACTGTTACATTTACATCTATTTCAGACATGGCTACAACTTTGTGCTGATGTTGCCCATTGGAGCTTCAAACATTGACATCCGTCAGCGTGGCTACAGAGGAATGGTCAGCGATGAAAACTACTTAGCGGTGAAGAATCGGCACGGCAAGTACCTGCTGAACGGCAACTACGTGGTCTCAGCCGTTGAGCGAGACTTGCTGGTGAAGGGCAGCTTACTGCGCTACAGCGGCACCTCCACCTCTGTAGAGATCCTTCAGGCCACCAGACCCCTGCAGGAGCCTCTGACTGTGGAGGTGCTCTCTGTAGGGAAGATGACTCCTCCCAGGGTGCGCTACTCATTCTACATCTCCAAGGAAAGCAAGGAGGAGAAGACTCTGTGGAAAGAGGACAAAAGCCACAAAGCGCATAATAGTGTCTTGGCAGACAGTAATCGGGTAGAGGCTAAGAAGCTGATGATGGGAAAGAGGCCCGTCAGTCATTGGGTAACAGGAAGTTGGGATTCGTGCACAGTGACTTGTGGGAATGGGCTGCAGAAAAGGCTTGTGGAGTGTCAGAGCATAGAGGGGCGTCCAGCAGTGGACTGTGACAGTGCTGACAGACCTGTAGCATTGAGATCATGTGGGGATCCATGTCCTATGTGGGATGTAGGGGTCTGGTCTCACTGCTCCAAATCATGTGGAAGGGGCTTTAAAAGGCGGCCGGTGCGCTGTATGACTGAGAATGGTTTGAATCTGCCAAGGGACCACTGCTCTGGAAGGAGGAAGCCTCAGGAACTGGACCTCTGCAATCTGAAGCCATGTTAAAGCAGAACAGGCACAGCCCAAGGACCTATTTGCTTCAGTAAAAGTGACAATTTTACATGAACCTGAGACCAAATCAGCAATTTAATAACCCTATTACTGGGTTGGGTGGAAGTACTCTCAGATGCAGCCTGACAGTGTTTCAAGTGGTGTCTGTTAGAGCAAAGAAACACAATGGAGAAAGAGATGATCTCCATTCATTGTTTGAAAAGACAAACATCTGCCTAGAGAACAGAAAAGAAGGGAAGTCTTCTTTTGAACCGTCAAACCATCCGCATCAGGTTTGACCTGTGGTTAGTCTACCTCGACTAGGAACAATGACACAATGCCTGAGCATATACTGACAGAAACAAATGAGAAAGATGCAGAGACAGTGATCACACATATCTGCCCATAAACATACTTTCTTGGTAAAGCTACCTGCATGGGATGAAATTGAAAAAAGGGCAAAAAAAAGTCCAGGACAAACAGATAAAGTGAGATATAACCTCAGCACTCACACTTTGCATTTATCAAAAGCAGATATCTCACCTGGGAGTTTTCTAATTTCACTGAAAAACTAATGAAAATGTGAAACACGGTACTGTATGATTCACGCAACATTCAAGAACTGTATTCCATGCAGTTATTTCTTAATTCTGTACTATTGACTGTCCGATGTGAATAATCAGTCAGTAGCCAATCACTGCCTGTTTGAGTCAGACCATAGCTTTAAAAACCTTACAAAATGAAAACAGTCAACAATATACACCACGTACTTGATACAATCTTTATAGTTTTAATCAATATCAAAGCATTCCTGGACTGTACTTGTTACCAAATGTGTCAAGATGTTAGCTATTCTTATTATTGAATGCACGCTGTTAGAGTGGTGCAATGTGTCTGTGACAATTTGTGCAAAACCAAACCAACTAGAGCACAGCTGTTTTGATTCTGTTTGGCCAAAGAGTTGTAACATAACAATCAAATAAGGCAGCATATTAAACAGCATGTAAACTTACCTGTAAATGATACTGTTAATGGACCAGACCAATGCTAGTGTGCTCTTTATTCTTCAATAGCATTGAAAACCCACTGTCTGCCCATTACATAAAGGATAGAGTGCAATATTATTTAACATTTGATATGTTATAGACCAAACCATGGTGGTTTGCATTTTGCCCCTTCTAAAAAATAGGTTGTTGTCAGTTTGGAGATAGTAAAGATCAATATAGATTATTAAAACTTCTGTAGAATTTATCACTTCTCTACTGAATATCTATATATTCAGAAGATTCCTTACAATAATAATAATACTAATATAGAATGAGGGTTAATTCGTAAATTACATTTTGACTAAAAACGTAAGGTTACCCTCCTCAAAGCTCTACATGTATGTTCTTTTTTCATTTTAGAAGACCTTATATTTTGCAAAAAGTTCAATATATGTTGTGATGAATACGTGTTGGCTTTTGTTATTTCTTCGACCTCTATAGGCTTTAGCCCTTCGGGTACATACAGTAGCTGCTTTATCACCTTCAGCCCTTAATGAACAGACATATTGCATCATGCCAGAATATCAATATAAAGCCCTTTTTTCAGAAAAAGGTTGATAATACATATCTATGGTCAAATTAAATGGACCACCCACCCTTATATTCAATCAAACACCCATTGGTGTCATTTCATTTTGTTTTTTTATCAAAGGATTACATTTGAAAACTAATATACACAGCAAAATAAATGTGGGGTTACACGCGAAAAATGTAAGTAAAGTTGGGTTTCACACCCTAAGACTTAAAGTGCAAGGGCATCTGTCTGGACTTTTACATGTTTACAAAGTTTAATAATGAAACTAAATTGTATCATCTGTAAGAATGGAAAATTCAGCACTTCCTGTTTCAAAATCCTTAAAATATAACATCCCAGAAAAATAGATAACTATTTGTTTTTTAAGATGGTACTTTAAACTGACGTCCTTCAACAGAAATGCAATTGAATTCCTAATTTCCAGTGTTATTTGGTTTAAAGTGGACCTATCATGCTATATATGAATACTATATTGTAGGGCCATACCTATATAAGGTATATTTATATGTTTTTTTTTCAAAATACCAAACAGATCATGCATTTTAGTCATGCCTCATTTCGCTCTATTTTGCTCTCCTCCACCCTGTCTTTACATGCGCTGCAGCTGACCACGCCCACCTGCAAAGGAGGGGGCCGAGTTACGAGCATCATGTTACCATGCTGTTACCATGCCAGGGCACCATGCCAGGGCAACCTCTCATTCCCCTGATTGGTGGAGAGTTGGCCATATAGGCGGAGCTCCTCATCACTGGTGTTAGACTATTTTCAAATCTGGATCAGTCTGTATCAGATCCGTGGCAGCCCCGTTTTTAGAGATTTGGGTATGGAGGAAAAGAGAGAGGGTTGTGTTTTCTGACACTTGGTGAGTTCCCTGGCACACCGGGGACACATATTCATGTATACAAGACGTACAAAAGTGCATTTTGCATGATAGGTCCCCTTTAAAGGACCAATTATACCGTCTGAAAGGTGCCATTGTACAGTTGCTGGTTTTTTTTCATGTACAGATAATGCTATCAATTGTCTTTTGTATTGTATACTATGTATACATTCATCTAGCTGTATAAAATAAAGTATATATATAAGAATACAAGCATATACTGAGTCATGATTGATGTTTTCTCTGATTAGTCACCCATCATTGCCATGGTAACTTTGGAAGCTGCAGCACACACATGATAGTCGCTAAACACAGTATTGTTCTGATACTTTAAGTAATACTAACCTACTGTAAATCAGACATATTTGAATGATGGACTGTATGGATATCTATTGTGTCTTGAACATCTTCCTTTGCATCAGCAGTTTCTGTTATAGCAGACTTCTGCTGTGCCACGCAGTCTTCTGTCACATGAGATGAATCAGTCTTGATATCTCAGCCCTTCTCCAACTGAAGCATGACCCCGGATTAATTTTTTTTCCTTCATCCACTTTGGTATTCGGTTGATTCAAGCTCTGTTATCCCAGCTTGACTGTAATAACACACCCAGCCTGGCCATTGCCTGCCCATTGAGCCCGATGCTCTGTTGGACAGATGGCTCTCAGACGTGCACACCGTCAGTCACTCCAAGGATTTGACCCATATTGAGGTCCAACTAATAAAATCAACATATTTGGATAAAATATATAGTTGGTTTAAAAGGGGTGAGTAAAATGATCTAGCATAAATGTTCTTGGATTTAAAAGTTCAGGTAAAATCCCTAAGCCTTTATGGGGTTGTATTATATAGCATGCTGATGGTGCCTTACTAATGGTGACAACAATTGTTTAATCCAGTATTGAGCAAGAGCTTTGTAGCCACTTAATTTGCTGCCATTTGATCCTTCGGGCAATTCTGCAACGTCATTTCTCTAAAAGTGGACTCCTAGTAAACTCCTTTCCATACTGTTGTCAGAAGCAATAACAATCTTAGCCTATCAGTGGCAAAAACTATCTCTTAAAGTAAACGTTCAGCGACTGCAATGAAATAGCTTCGGGCTATTACTCACAGTCTCTTCGGCTGTTGCTGTCAACACCAAACTCACGTAATACTGAACCATTTTGAATAACTGTTGTACACATTAGTTGCATGGATACAAGAAAATGGAAAATAATCGTCCAAGTGGAAAAATGTTGATGTTACTGTTGGTGTAATGGGTAGCGAGGGGAGGCAGGCTACCAAAGGGCTGGATAATTAATTGAAAGTTCTCTCCTTCACTCAATTTATCAACATTAGCAATTCCTCATTGGACACACCTGCCGAGGGATATTACTTTATCTTCTCAGACTTGACATACTTGACAGAGCTCCTCCAGAGCCACAGAAAGGCCCAACTGTTTTTACAGGGAGAGCCCCTTAGACTTTATTATCGCCAAAGAGGGATGTGATTTTGAGTCAAATATTGAACTTGTATTGTGCATTTGTCTTACACTGCACTGCTATCACAAGATTCAAATTGAAGAAGAAGCCAGCTAGTTACTAAAAACACAATGTCCTAGTCATTCAAAGGCCTTTCCCTAAAGCTGAACTGGGGTTTTCATCCAAATCTCCACGCTTGTCAGCCTGAATCAAAAAAACAAAACCAAACAAATAAACTACACTCTAGCAATTCACATGTGTAAAACTGCATAAATTACATTTCAGTTTGAGTTTGTATGAATTTCCATTCACATTAAGTTACGTTATTTTTTAAACTCGTTAGATTCCAATATCTAAAAGTGTTTATGAAAAATGGGTGCAGAAGATGTTATGGAGTTTTATACAATTTAGAGTTTTTTGGCTGGATCAGATATTGAGCTGGATTTGTTTTTTGACAGAACACATGCCCTAAGAAGTGCAGCTGCATTAGCCAAGCAAGAGCATTGTTGGAAGAAGTACTTAGATACTTTACTTAATTAAAATACAAATATGTGTGTCTTAAAATACTTCATAACAAGTACAAGTCCTGATGTTCCTTAGGTAAAAGTACAAACATATTAGCATCAAAATATACTGAAAGTACAAAAGGTAGTTTTCATTCTGCACAACAACCCTTCTCAGAATAATATAAAGTATTTTTTGATCAGCTTTTAGGTAATTAAATAATCAAAAGTAAAAGTACTCCTTATGCAGAATGGATATTTTTTTTTTGAGTATTATATTATTATGGTTATTACATGATCCTGTTAGTATCACTAACTTGTAAGCGCATTTTAGTATTTTAGCTTGTCAACCAAGTTTGGATAATTGAAACACTGTGTATTTGTAGAAGAGTACTGCATTCAAGTTGTACTGAGAAGTGGGATTATCCGAGTTCCCAGTCAGATATTTCAACTCAAACACCCCCTGAGGTCAGATTTCCAACTTGGAAACTCAGAGATACCTCGCCATACCCGAGATCATCATTCAAAATGGAGCCAACGCATATGAATATTAAGAGGAAACTTATAATATATAATTCTGCTCTTCTGTATTAATCGTGTGACATTGGATCAACTGTACATATGGTACTGCTCATCTGCTATCTGTTGATATGTTGCTAGGATAGTTGTATTCAGAAAATACAAAATAAAGAGTTGTCAACCGGCATTGCTAACAATGACTAACCCGATGTGTCTGTAACAGCTGTATGGCAAACTACTGATGGCGTCCATCTTTTCCCGACTCTTGCTACTGGAAGGCAGTCAACTCGGATGTTACGTCCAACCTCCGACTTCCAATGTAAATGGGTTGCAGCATACTATACAAAGTTACGAGTAGCTGTGAGTATTAAATAAATGTAGTGGAGCAAAAAGTATGATATATGCCTCTGAAATGTAGTGGATTAGAAATTCTAATCCACCACATTTCAGAGGCATATATCATACTTTTTTATTCTAATTTAGAATAAAAATAAGTAGCATCAAATGGAAATACTCAAGTTAAGTACAAAATGACAAAAAAGTATTAATTCCAATACTTGAGTAAATGTACTAAGGTATTTTCCCATCACTGAGCCAGAGGATAGAATCATCTGGGACCTTAGGCATCAGGAGCTTGTGAGCAATGCATCCTGGTATGTACTCTTGTTTTTTCAACCCAGTTTGCAGGAATTGGTCTGACTCGTGAATTATAGTCAATTTTTTTACCTTGACCTCATGTCCATTACTGGATAAAACTACAACATGTGATGGGTCTGGCAGGCTGGAATAGGTTCATGGAACCATGATTAACACAAGAGTGAAGTAAGACTGTGATCTGAAATATTAAGGTATGAGGGATGATTTCTTAACACTACTGTACATGAAAAATAGGATTTTAATGGAATTTAGTTTGGAATTTAGAACAACCTTCTTAAGTCAGCAATACTTTTCCTTTGGTTATACACAGCTTCTCCACCCATTTCATCTTCTCACCCATCTTTAAAAATAGAAAGTAAAGAAGCACAGACCTGCTTCATCGCTGTTTGAATCTTTAGACCCTTTAATTGACCTGGACTGTCCCTGTCGCTTCCTGAATGGATCAAGCTCTATTGGAAGTGAGATTTGGTCCAATGTATTAACAAAATCACCCTCTTGGAGTTCATCTTAAAGAGTTTTTCTTCACAGTGGGCCGTGGCTGTAGGGAGGTGTGAAGTGAACTCTTGTCCGGAAATCACATTATCTGTTTTGCACAACAACACAGCAGTCGACAAGGCCTCTGCCAAGAGCTGAGTGGATTTTGATTTACTCTCCCCCCTCCTCTTCTGCACCCTGAGTACTGTCAACCTATTCAGACACCACTCACGTGGCTAATGAGTATAAAGGGTTAATTTTTCCCACTCCATGGGAACCACTGAGGCTTTAAGTTGGCCTTTCTTTACATTGACTGAAATGCAAAGTCAAAATGACCAGCGTTGCGGAATTAAATGCATTTGGAGGGCTGTAAACAACTGGCTATGAAGTTCATTTGCTTAGCCAAGGGGTTGGGAAATACATCAAGGTCACCACTAAACAAAGGTTCTTTGTGGGGAAAATACACAGCATTTAGGCAATATCTAAAATAATTCCATGCAATCGATTTATTTATGCATTATGTTGCTTTTAAATAAGGCAATAACTATCACAGGCAAAGATTGATTAGTTGACCTGATGACAAACGCTTCTCTCCATCTTGTTCACTCTCTCCCAAGGATATGCTGTTACATGTGTACAATTACCAATCTCCAAATGCATCTTTGGATTGATAAATTGATCCAAACCAGGGGTTTTCAAAGTGTGGGAAGGTGAGCCTCCCCTCAGAGAAAATAAGAACAGCCGCGCCCCCCATCCCAATTATTATTGCTATTAGTATTATTATTGTTGTTGTTGCGATAATGCAGGGGTATTCAATTGAATTTCAAAGAGGTCCAGCATGAGGACATGTCATTAAATGCTCTGTTTTCGCTTTCTACCTTTCTCTTTTTTGAGCACGCCATTTGAAATTACTCCGACTGTTTCTCTCTTCTTGTCTCGCCTCTGTGTGTGTTTGAATCTATCGTGCTGACTCACTGACTGCACCAATTTGATTGGCTGAGTAGCGTCACCTCCTTAAAACATTTAAACCTTTTTATCTTTATGTTTTAAACATTTTCAACATTGTGGATAAATCCTTATATGCCAGTGGCAACACACTGAACGTCAACCTTGCCTCCTTATTACACCCACCCCTACTTTAGTGGGAACAATGAGTCTGCGTCTTTGATGCGCACAGGCGGATGATGCGGGGATTCAATGTAGGCGGGAATAAACGCAGATCATCCTCTGGCTGCAGCCTTGACCGGTACTGGCTTTCAATCAAAGTCAATACGGAAAACCCGCACTCACACTGGTAAGTGGAGGCAGGGGCGGACTGGGACTAAAATCAGGGGGTGCCTCGTGAACTGTCAAACGGTGGGGGAACGCCCGCTGAACGGACCACTGTCGCCTGTCAGCGCAGCTTAAATGGTGCCGTTTAAAAACATAACAAAGGGCCGGCTGCCGGCCGTCAGCAAACCGAACTGCTGACACACAGAATCACAGATGGCCAGTCCGCCCCTGGTGGGAGGGTGAAGGGAATGAGCACTTTTACCAGGCCTTTTTGGAGAGCCGGGGGGAACTCGGTCTTCC
>NW_011346987.1:41164-44833 GCF_000735185.1 Notothenia coriiceps | reverse complement strand
TTTCAAGGTCCTGAAGTGGCCTAGCCAGTCTCCAGATCTCAACCCCATAGAAAATCTTTGGAGGGAGTTGAAAGTCTGTGTTGCCCAGCGACAGCCCCAAAACATCACTGCTCTAGAGGAGATCTGCATGGAGGAATGGGCCAAAATACCAGCAACAGTGTGTGAAAACCTTGTGAAGACTTACAGAAAACGTTTGACCTCTGTCATTGCCAACAAAGGGTATATAACAAAGTATTGAGATGAACTTTTGTTATTGACCAAATACTTATTTTCCACCATCATTTGCAAATAAATTCTTTAAAAATCAGACAATGATTTTCTGGATTTTTTTTCTCATTTTGTCTCTCATAGTTGAGGTATACCTAGGATGAAAATTAAAGGCCTCTCTAATCTTTTTAAGTGGGAGAACTTGCACAATTGGTGGCTGACTAAATACTTTTTTGCCCCACTGTATATTGTTTCTCACTGAACACATTTCTTTAACAGGAAAGCACAGGTGTTGCTAATGACATGAACAATAGCTGTATACCATCTAGGTGTGTGATTACCCTGCACATGTTTACAGCCCAACTGGGGACGTCTTTTTTTAGCACAGTGAAAAGTGCTGTAGTATGTAATTTATGGTTGAAAATCCACAATAGGTGTAAACTCTCTGTGGAGCAGAGTTCGTCAGTTTCACGCCCGGTATTGGAACCATGTTAAATTGAATCGTCCATATCAAATAAACTCAATTCTATTTTATTTAATCCTGATTCCAAGGCCCCGCGGTGACTCACTTTCCACATCAGTAGCATGAGTTACAGGGACACTGAAATGAGCGGAGCCTTCATTAAGGATATTAATTACCCATGTTCTTTAACTGCAAGAAGGAATCAAAATGTCAGCTGTGAAAAAGGTATGTAAGCTTTCACAAAGATACACTAGGATGTATCACAAGGGGAAATTATTGGATTGAATATGTTTCTGTTATTGTGTCCAACTCGCATAAAAATGCTTTTGACACTGAATGGTGTAATGTAATAAAGTACATTTACTCAAGTACTGTGCTCATGTATGATTTTGTTGTACATGTTCTTAACTTGAGTATTTCCATGTTAGTTTTTTGGAAACTATATTTACTAGATGGTGCAGATCAGCGGTTTTCAAAGTGTGAGGCGCATCAAAGACGAAGACTCATTGTTCCCACTAGGGGTGAGTGTAATAAGGAGGCAAAGTTGACGTTCAGTGTGTTGCCGGGAGCATATAAGGATTCATCCAAGATGTTGAAAATGTAAAAAAAAAAAGAAAAGATAAAAAGGTTTGAAAAGTTGTTGTTTAATTTTTTAAGGAGGTGATGCTACTCAGCCAATGAAATCGGTGCAGTCAGTGAGTCAGCACTATAGATTCAAACACACACAGACGAGACAAGAAGAGAGAAACAGTCGGAGTCATTTAAAATGGCGTGCTCAAAAAAGAGAAGGGTAGACAGCGAAAACAGAGCATTTAATGACATGTCCTCATGCTGGACCTCTTTGAAATGCAAATGAATACCCCTGCATTATAGCAACAACAACAATAATAATAATAATAGCAATAATAATTGGGAGGGGGGGCGCGGCTGTTCTTATGTTCTCTGAGGGGAGGCTCACCTTCCCACACTTTGAAAACCCCTGGTGTAGATGATAGACACATTATTGCATCAATACAAATAATGCACAATTAAAAATATATACAGTGGGGCAAAAAAGTATTTAGTCAGCCGCCAATTGTGCAACTTCTCCCATTTAAAAAGATGAGAGAGGCCTGTAATTTTCATCCTAGGTATACCTCAACTATGAGAGACAAAATGAGAAAAAAAAATCCAGAAAATCACATTGTCTGATTTTTAAAGACTTTATTTGCAAATTATGGTGGAAAATAAGTATTTGGTCAATAACAAAAGTTCATCTCAATACTTTGTTATATACCCTTTGTTGGCAATGACAGAGGTCAAACGTTTTCTGTAAGTCTTCACAAGGTTTTCACACACTGTTGCTGGTATTTTGGCCCATTCCTCCATGCAGATCTCCTCTAGAGCAGTGATGTTTTGGGGCTGTCGCTGGGCAACACNTTGACAGTTCACGAGCACCCCCCCCTGAGTTTTAGTCCCAGTCCGCCCCTTCAATCAAAGTCAATACGGAAAACCCGCACTCACACTGGTAAGTGGAGGCAGGGGCGGACTGGGACTAAAACTCAGGGGGGGGTGCTCGTGAACTGTCAACGGTGGGGGAACGGCCCGCTGAACGGACCACTGTCGCCTGTCAGCGCAGCTTAAATGGTGCCGTTTAAAAACATAACAAAGGGCGCTGCCGGCCGTCAGCAAACCGAACTGCTGACACACAGAACACAGATGGCCAGTCCGCCCCTGGGTGGAGGTGAAGGGAATGAGCACTTTTACAGCCTTTTTGGCGAGCCGGGGGAACTCGGTCTCCACAGACAGCCAAAAGTGTGCAAGTGACACTTTACTCATCTTTTTCTCGTTATTTTTTTCTCACGCTGTGCCTCCCCTGAAGCTCTCTGGCGCCCCGCCCCCCCAGGGAGGCGCGCCTCACACTTTGAAAACCACTGATCTAAACGATAGCTTTTCCCAAACACCATTTCAGGCCAAACAGTCTGATGAGATCCAAGAGGATCCCAAGGGTGACAAATGATTTTGTGCCTCCCCTCGCCTTGAAGTTCTTCCATTACAGGCAGTGAGGGACAGATTTTTCCATTCTGGGAAAAGGAATTGTTTGACGTTTGTTGCTTTTAGTGGGTCGTCCTTTCATGATAATGTGTTTTTCTGACTAATGGAGTTATGTTGAGCCGTTTTACACGTTCAGTTACAGAGAATGTCCTTTACTGTACCTGCTCAGACTCAGGTTCGTTCCAAGAAACATATATCCTTTTGATGTGATGAGTAAAGTAAATACTGTCAATGTTAATGCTATGTGATGGATGAACCCGTTAGGGTTAGAAGAAACCGAAACGAGAACACCAGATCAAGGCCCAAAAATGTAAAGAAACATACATAAAATACAATATTAGTTATATTACAAGTTAAAATTCAGATATATTCAGATACAACTAAAAGTGTTCTGCTAATATGAACCACTACAAGTCTGATTTCATCCATCTTGGTTTTCCTTTCTATAATACTGTCTGGTCATGTCCTATAACTAAAGCATTGTGGTTTAAAGTGAGGGTCACTTTATAACATGCCTAACCCTAACCATAACCATAACCATAACCCTAATCCTAAACCTATTCTCAGGGTCTTCCTGAACAACACAGTATCCAGGTATCCTCTACTGTGACTCTTAAATACTTGCCTTAAGGCTCTTGGAAAAACATCACAAACAACTATAAATCATTGGTAGCATGACAGTCAAGCATGTTATATGACTGCATTGGAAAAGCGTATATTTATGTGACGGTGATCACCAATTGAGACATTTTATGGACGTGCCTGTAATAGAGAAGATGCCATTCATGGTGGTGGAATGATGAGAAGAACTGAAAACATTTGTTAGGGTACACAGTGTTACATTAAAATTGCAAAATTGCATTGAAGAAATACTCTGATGGAAGTACAAAAGCATAGGCATTGATATGAATTTAAAATACCAATAGTAAAAGTAGTTAGTTTCCACCAATGACACACCCCCCCCC
>NW_011346987.1:23542-41113 GCF_000735185.1 Notothenia coriiceps | reverse complement strand
TCTAACAGTCCCAGCTATTAGGACAAAACTTTAGCTCCACATTAAACTGAATTAAATCTGCCAACAGTGACGTTGGACCAAGTTTCATAATACTCGAACGTGAACACTGCTCGGTCCAACCCAGTCTCACGGGCTTTCGTGTTATTTATAGTCACAACATTTAATCTATTGATTCGTGTTCACCACCCGATTTCCCCTTCACACAGAGAATTGACATTTCACCATGAGCGTCGGCGGGCAAGTTCAGGAGAGATGTTTACCTCTAGCAATGCATTTCACTAGATATAGCGAATAACAAGAGTACCACTTTATTATTGAGTGTTCCCTGTGTGAGGGATCTTGTCATCTCGATCAGATTCAATGAGGATGGGTGGGTAACGATAATATATAGCGGAACTGCGCGGAATTATGCAGATAGCACTTACCCGATAGTATAAATATGGACACGACACAGGCGTACGTTGTAAGACATTTTAGACACTGGCCATAATGTAATATATAATAATAATTCGGGTACATCCTTTCAAACATAACTTTTTATTGAACATTCAAATATATAAATTATATATAATAAATAAAACAAATTAAATTATAAAAAAATAATTAATTTATCAAGGTCAGAAAAGTTATGGAGTTCATTTTTATTTATCGTACGATAAGTCAATTAATTGCTTATCGCGACAGGCCTAAGTGTAGGACACTTATGTATACATGTTATACATACATAAGTGTCCTACCCTAATAATATTAAAGCTATTGAAATTCTGAATCCATAGATGTGTCTCCCATCACCCAAAACCACTGACTATTCTTTCAACTCAGTATTTAGATTCTTACATAATATCTTTAAAAACTACAAGTCCCTTTCTATCAGCTGTGCACCGTTATGGTGTAAATACAGCCTATTTACCAATTGGATCAAATATAAAAGTCAACCGAATTAGTATTGATACTGCAAGGAGACGTATTGTGTGAAGAGAAATTGAAGATGTTGTTTAATTGTTGATATATTTATGATCCACGTCATGTATTCAGTTTCGGTGGCAGTTCTTCCAGTTTGTCTAGAAGTCTTCTAATCATGGCTCTATAAATAAAGAACTACGGCAGATGTGTAATATTTAATGCAGCCGAACCGTGTATTACAATGTCGTTATGTGATGACTTTCAAAGAGAAAAGCAAGCACTCGGAGTAAAGTATTATTATTATTTATTTTTTTTATGTTTTTCGGATTTCATATCGCATAAACACCATATCCCAACGTGCATTGCGGCTAAACAATCCAATCACAGAGCTTAAACCATAGCTGAGGATCTTGGGTAATCAGTTCAGTGGGTTTGTATCGCAATGATGCTCTACGTCTGTTTCCGGTTATTTTATTTTGAAATTCAGTTCCTGACTGACGCCAAAAAAGCCAGAGATTATAGAATTAAACAAATAAATAAAAACAAGGATAATTGTGTGTTATTTTTGAGTAAATAACAATGTGTTATTCAGAAAAGAATAACAAATTGGAAGGAAAAACTACAGATTTCATTATTCTGAGGCTCTGAGCCCCATTTCTTTTCCTCGCGGACGGCAAAAAAGTTCAGAGATTATACGATTTAAAAAAAAATAAAAAATCGTGGCTTGGTAACAAGATGTTTTTATGAACCACACAGCTTCCGGTCTCCCAAGACCCGGCCGGACAAAAAGATGTGTTGCAGGCACAAAACATACTACCAATATAAATACATTGCTTTTAAAATCGTTCTGTGTGACACGAAAAAAAGGGGGAAATCGTGTTGGTGAACGCGAATCAATAGATTAAATGTCGTGACTATAACACGAAATGCCGTGAGACTAGGTTGTCAGAACACAGCAACGGTAAGACTTATTTTCCGATTTGGTCCTGTAAAGCTAATCTTTTTGTTGTTGTTTTGTTGTCATTTCACCACAAGTTCTTATCGCTCAGTAATGATACTAATACCTGTATAATCTGTGGAATCCCAGCTTGCTAATCGATATCTTGTATGTGCAGATACGATAAGTGATAAGGGTATTTTGACGTGAGTTCGTGAGATCTATCTATCTATCTATCTATCTATCTATCTATCTATCTATCTATCTATCTATCTATCTCTTTCTCTCTCTCTATCTCTCTATCTATCTTTCTATATCTCTATCTATAAGGAACTGCAGTAGACAACAGGTATTGCTATAGCAACATGTCATGCTTGCTGTATGTTTACGCGCAAGATCAATGGCGCAAACATAACTGCATTTTCTATAAGGTAAATATTACCCGCTGGCGCTGATGGGTATAAATGACTTTTTTTTCCTTTCCATTTTTTCTATCTGACTTCATATTGACAACAGAGGGTGCTACATAATAGACTTTCAGGAAAAGTCAAAGACTGGGAGACTTGAATATTTTATTGAAAAAAAGTTACATACAATAAAAAAAAACAGCTGCTGCTGTTCAGAATCTCTTTACAAAGTATAAAATACAAGTGTATTTTGCATAACAGGTTACCTTTAAATGGCTAGATGACATAATTTAAGGATAAGTGTTTTTATCAATCAATCTGCTTTTATGCACATTTTAAATAGGTGCATTCTAAAGTTGTCATGTAGATTTAGAAAAGATGCAAAAAAAAAAAAATGAAACCATTTTTTTCCAATTACACCTTTATTGTATCTTTTGATGTATCTTCATCTATAGACAAAGTTTAATTTTTTTTGCCCTGACAATTTTCAATCAGTTTACCCTAATGTCTTATTGGATGTTTATTCCAGATTTGAAAAGATTCCCTGTGGCATTACTGAGAAATCCTGTTTACGAAAATAAAAAGGATGGTCACAGCTCACCCTTGACCGCCAAATTCTAATCAGTTCATCCATGATTTCATTTGGATGTTTGTAGAAAATAAAAAATAAAAATCCTTCAATGTGTTCCTAAATTGCATTCACAAGAAGGGTACCAAAGGACAGACTTGTACAGATATATAACAAAAAATAAAACTACGGACAGAGTTAGTTTATGTTTTTACTTTGTATCACGTCAGGTCCAATCCCAGTTAAACCATGCGGTCCAGTGTTTGACATGACACAGTTTTGAACAAGTCAGTGATTAATGGTCTGTGTTAAAGTCTTCTGATGTGCTGATTACATCACTCTCTGTTCCTGTCTTTCTCGCCAATATGACACCTGATATCTTGTCAAACCAAAAAGATCATGTCACTGGTATCAGGGTCTAGTGTTTCATATGTTTCAGTATGGTGGTCTTTGATCCAATGCTGTCACATTGAAAACAGACTCTATGGACATAGCATGAGAACACCAGTCATAAAAAGAGCCATTTTACTGCTATTGCGTATGCAGGCTTGACCGTATGTTTTCCTTGCCCCACTGTGTTGTTAAAATGCTATGACACACACACAGCATTTTTATAGTATGAGCATAGTTATATGCAGTGAGCATATTTCCTTATGAAAAAAATGAAAACATCATATAATACAATTCAACACTGTTATTTAGATAGATGTTCTCTGCTGAGCGATCAAAACCACTGATTCATTCCAAAAAATAGCTCTATTAAAATAAAGTATGGAACACATGACTGTCGATTACAATGTTACCTCTCCGAAGTACAGTACAGTTAAATGAAAGTTGCTTTTCACAAGTATTAATGTCAATACTTTTCAGTGTTATTTGAAGGCAAACAATGCAAATAAATGCTGATATATTTTATTATAAAAAAACGTTTTCTATATTCCAATTACCTCTAACTGTATCTCAGCATCACCAGCTATCATTCTTGATAATTGTATTCAAAGGATAAATTGTTTAAACTCTCTGACTCGCATTACGTCATTGGACAGTATAAAGAGCCACCATGCTTTTTCGGGTGGTTGTGTACATCCAGGAAACCTAAATTCTACATAATACTTTGTATGAATGGAATGTTAAGAGCCTATGCCATTTTGAAAACAGAGTTGAGGGTGGAGCAAAACTGTAAAGTCCAATTTATCCTTCAAGTCACAGTCAGGTCTGGCATCAATTTCCCCACAGTATGTAATGTTCAGGCCCTGAGAAACCAAGCCAATTATGAAGACGTAGCTGGAGTCGGAGACATTGTTGAGCCTCTTTCGGCCATGTTTTTTATTTGTGTCCCACAGCCCTTTCTTCTTCCTTCCAACAACCTTCGCCGGGGCTGCGTCAAAATATATCAGTCTGATTGGCTATTCAGTTTATGTAAATGAGTGCGCAAGAAGAGAAACAGATGCGAAGGAAACAAGAAAACATTGTATTAAGAAGATGACACACACAGTCTCTTTTCATTTTCCATCTACGTCTCATCTGATCATGTAATAAACAGATATTTTTTACAACATGGCAGTCTTAAATTAAGGTAATTGAGAATGACGTGAAAATGGTCAGAAAACAATCATTTGATTTAGTATTGAATCAGAAAAAATTGCATTAATATCGACATTCCTATGCTTTCCAATTTAAATTGTTTGAATGAGTAGTAGCCTACACACTACCGCAGCCTGCTGTTGCTGAACGTTTTTTCCTGTCATCAAGTGCAGAACGTACTTGGAAGTTTGCCTTCGGTTATGATCTGTGCACTGTGTTCAAGTTGTTTGGGCTAGCTGCAGGTAACAGTGGGTAACGCAACACTGCTCCTTCGAAACTAGTTTTTTTCTGTGTTGGTTTAGTGCAGGGGTTGGCAACCCCTGGCACGCGTGCCAGCATTGGCACGCGGCACCGTAACCAGTGGCACACTAGGAATAAGTGGAATAAGTGTGCGAAATATTTAAATTAATTTTCGGATCCTGAACGCGAGACCGCCGCCAGAGCGCGTCTCCCCGTTACCTGCAGAAGGAAGCCATGCCCGCAACGCAGCCCCGCTCTTTATCTCCAGGTGACTTTCTGCCGCTTTCCTCCGTGGTGCAGTGCTGATCGTTTCACCACGGAGGAAAGCACTTCACTAATTGCAGTACCCATAAGGAGCTGTACAAATGACGCAGTTTTTGCGTGGCTGTGTTTATATTAAGTTGAAAGCCCATTGGCGAACTGCTCATCTCTCATCGAAATAATATGCTACAAAGGGGCGGACTGGCCATCTGTGTGTTGAACTTTCCTGTCGGCTCCCAGACCGTAGTCGAGGAGGGCAGTAGCAACAAGCTTCAGGTTCAATAACCCACTTTAGCTTAAATGACTGGAGAGAGGCGAGCTGTTCTTGGGAGGACGTTGCATTTATTTAGCTGTTCTTCTGTTTCACAAAATACATCACAGACCTCTGTTTTTCTGCTTTCCCGTTTCACTTCCAGAAACATACACACGTTCCCTCACTGTCGCTCTACCATTCACAAACACACATGCACAAGCCGCATCCCTCTCTCTCTCTCTTAAAGGGACAGCGATCTCATCTCACTCTGCATGACCCTAATATCATAACTTGTGTGTTCTGGAGAATCACAGAACGGACGATCGTCCTTATTATTATGCCGTTTAAACCAATTATTTAAATGTGTTTGTTAAATTCGGCATCATGTAAGTTGCGCTGACAGGTCCACACACTGCTTCCCCGCAGCGAGGCTCCCCCGCCCTCCTGCTGATAGTTGACGAGCGTCAAGCTCCTCAATCAGAGCCCACCCTATCTTCCGTTTTAGATAATTCTCGATCGAGTGACACGCATCAAACATGTTTTTTTTTTAAATGGCACTTCATATGAAAAAGGTTTTCGACCCCTGGTTTAGTGTATCAGGGCATTTAGCAAAAGCTAACTTTGACTATGTTATGTGGAGCACAGAGGTAAGTCCCCATCTTAAGAAAACCTAGGCCTAATGTTAAAGGTATGCAAGTATGTTAGAGATTAAGTATGGTAGTCATACCGTTTTTGCTAATTATGATAATACTCCCAAGCACTAACTAGCTCTACAATGCAATAGCAATGCTGACTTATATTTGTCTTTTTATTGACCATCACTTTGTGAGGATGGAAAATGCTACTCTAGCCTCATATTATATACTCTAGTTATATTATTTAAGTAGACATCATTTTTTTAAGTGTTTTGCTTTTACTTATAATTGTGAAGTAAATCTTGATCACAGTGCAGTGGCTGTAGAATAATGACAGCATTAAAGTTGAAATGGGTTTTTATGAGCCATGCTTTCATAACGCAATTCTGCCACTAGGTACGATATGAGGGTTACTGGCTGGAAGTGAGAAGCCTGCTTGTGTCTACCTCTGTCTAAATCCAGAATTTGAAGTAGTGTGAGGAAGAGAGAACTTGATAGGCCTAGAATTGGCATATATGTGGGCCAGGACTTAGTGAACCGTCAGACATTAAGTGTGCTTTACTTTATTTCTGTCAGTGTTTTCCCCTCTGTGTGTGTTAGATGTCCTTCAGATTGCTTCTCCTCCGCTTGAGCGACTCTCTTAGAGACCACCATCTGAAGCGCTGCCTGCCTGCCTTCAGAGAGGCTCATCAGCGCGGGGCGAGGCAAACCGCTCTAGTGTAAACCTGTTAAGCAAACACAGCGTGTTGTGATGAAAACCACGCTGTCTCACTCCATGCCTTTAACAACAGTCAGCGTTATTACAGCTGAGGAATAGCTCTCTCTATTCCTTCCTCTTCTCTCACTTGCCTCCTAACCCGCAATTCCCTCCTTTTCTCTCATTCAACTATACGTTCAGTTCACAGTTTGAACATGGCTGTTGGCCAGAGTATAGCAGAGGCCGCTTTGTGGGATCAAAGCCTATTGGCATCTTCAAGCGGATTTCTGCCATTCATCGGTTGCATCTCCCTCAGATTACAAAAGGCGTTTTTGTTGTGGGAGAGCTGGCTGGCGTTTAAAATGTGTGGTCTCTGAGGGGCAAGTGAATCACTCAGGCTGGATCCCCTGCTGCTCTCCCTTTAACAGCAACTCAACCTTTTTGCTAACCAACTTTTACTCCATCTGTGCAAAAGTTAGACTTTTTTGGATAACCCATTTCAATGTATCAAGATATTTTTTTGTATACATGCAGTATTCACAACATGTGTCCAAACACATTTGTTAATGCAGCCATGAAAGCTGTAAAACTAAGAGGACCGGACTGTAAAGAGCTGTTTTTATTTTAGCATGCTGCTTTTCATTACAGCCAAGATGATTGCTGAAACATTAGGAGAGCAGTTAACTAAGCCCGGCCCTTATTTTGCAAGGTCTCCATGGCAACTTAAATCTATATAGGCGCTGGAAACTACCTCAAGTTGGTCCCCATTAGTTTTTTTTATTGAGGGGAGTATGGCGGAGGAAGAAGTGAGAGAAAAAAAAGGATACAGACAAGAGAGACTTTAGGTTATCATGAAGGTAGATCAGAGTCGGGCTTTTGTAAGATTTTGTTNGGTTCTTAAATATTAAGATACCCTGAGACACAGTGTCGTAGAAAAAAAGAAAGAAAAAAAAGACCCGACCGAAGGGGTTTTTGGGGCTTAACAGGAACACATGCGTGTTCCTGTTAAGCCCCAAAAACCCCTTCGGTCGGGTCTTTTTTTTCTTTCTTTTTTTCTACGACACTGTGTCTCAGGGTATCTTAATATTTAAGAACCTATTAACGTGTTATACCAGATTAACGGGAAGAATCTCAGCTAACTGACGATACAAACAATTTTTACCAAAAACAAAACACAAGTCTCATAAGAAGCATCTAAATGACCCCTGAGCGAAACGCACTTTGGCACAGAACTCAAGATAAAGATACCCTTATTACTTATTTTAGCTGCACATACAAGGTATCCGATTAAAGCTGAGGTTCCACAGATTATATAGGTATATTATCATCACTGAGCGATCCGAACTCGCGATAGGGGAAGCAAACACAGACATCACAACACGTACCTTTACAGAGCTTTTACGGGAGATCGTCTCACCGTAGCTGTCAATCTGATCAAAAGACGTGTTCAATGGCATTAAAACGAGAAAAAAACGCGGCTGAATCGGTTAATCCATAGGTTGATAATGTGTCTGTTGCTCTAAAAAAATTTTTTTGCTGCTAATGGTAGCCACCAGAGTTATCGCAGCTTCCGGTTTTGGCTATGCGTCACTCTCACACACACACATTACCAAATAAGGAGTATTTGGGACTTCCCCTCGATTCCATCGGCTCTGACGGTTAGAAAGAGATGTCAATCATCAACATCGACAAAGCCAGAGATATGGAGAGATTTCTTTTGCTAAATCTCTCTAAAAAGGTCAAATGTCACTAGTTTTGCATCAATCTTGATACAGGGTACTTGTTATATGTTGTAGTTTGGATTCCTAAAGCTTTTAGTCTACCATCCCATCATTCAAGGGTGGTTTTCACTATAAGTAATTTTTTTTCAATCCAAATTAATTAATCCTGAGTCCAATAACCATCAAAGTCACTTCAATAGTGCTCCTTAATTACGCTTTCATCCTCCTTTAACAAACTACTTCACATTCATCCAGTTTGTGACAGTAGTTGTAGCCTTTTTGAGACTTTTAAAGTTGAATTACCGCTGTTACCCCCTTGTGTGTGTGTGTGTGGGGGGGGGGGGTCATTTGGGGGGACTCTTGGGAAAAAATGTTGGGAACCCGTGTTATAGTCACAACATTTAATCTATTGATTCGTGTTCACCAACACGATTTTCACCTTTTTTTTTCGTGTCACACAGAACGATTTTAAAAGCAATGTATTTCTATTGGTAGTATGTTTCGTGCCTGCACCACGTCTTTTTGTCCGGTCGGGTCTTGGAAGACTGGAAGCTGTGTGGTTCATAAAAACATTTTCTTACTCAATATCAAGCCACGATTATTGTTTTTATTTATTTTTTATTCTTTTCTAAATAACACACTATTATTTACTCAACAATAACAAACAATTATCCTTGTTTTTATTTATTTGTTTAATTCTATAATCTCTGGCTTTTTGGCCGTACGTCAGGAACTGAATTTCGAAATAAAGTCACCGGAAACAGACGTAGGCCTATAAGGGACATTTCGAGCATCATTGCGATACACATCCACTGAACTGATTACCCAAGATCCTCAGCTATGGTTGAAGCTCGGTGGTTGGATGTTTTAGCCGCAATGCACGTTGGGGTATGGTGTTAATGCCATATGAAATCCCAAAAACATTTCGGAGTTTAGGATGGCCATTTCGGAGTTTAGGATGGCCGAAGACACNTATAATGGCTATTTTGCATATCCCTTTCAAGATTTCCAGATTTTCAAAGGCTTATTGACATATCTTCGACATCTTCCGGCGCAGACTGAAAACTCATCTCTTTCGACTCCACTTCGAGCGATAGAACTATGAACAAAGCACTTATATACTAATAAAGGACTGGCTTATCTANTTCCATAATCTCTGGCTTTTTTGGCGTCCGTCAGGAACTGAATTTCAAAATAAAAATAACCGGAAACAGACGTAGGCCTATAAGGGACATTTCGAGCATCATTGCGATTGTCAACATTTCTGAGTTTAGGATGGCTGAAGACACTACACCACCCATAATCCCCAGCTATCGTTTAGGACTACTGTCCCCGTGATTAATCTTCAAGCTCTGGGATTGGATGTTGGAGTGGCAGTGCGCCAAGGTTACGCCGAGTGTCAAACAGCTGTTTAAAATGGAACGAAACCACGCCAGACTATCCAAAACTGGAATCGAGCGCCCCCCCCCAGAACTACACATGCTGGCTATTGTGTTTCGCAAAATGTTCTATGGGACGTCTCTACTGAACGTTTTCGTTTTTCCCACAATTAGAAGTTGCCAGTATTAAACACATTGGTGTTATCAAATGTAAAACATTGTGGTGACCACCTATTAATACACTGGGACATAATTCATACATGGAACTATAGTTGGGGCTATTGTTCCCACACGGACATGTTATGTGTTTATCATATATGTTGTGTGCCTTGGCAGTCTTACCCATAATCCTCAGCTATCGTTTGGGACTACAGTCCCGTTGACAAACCCCTTGATTAATCTTCAAGCTCTGGGATTTGGATGTTGGAGTGGCAGTGTGCCAAGGTTACGCCGAGCGTCAGACTGCTCTTTGAAATGGAATGAAACCCACAGCAGACTATCCAAAACTGGACTCGAACGGGTACAGCCCCCCTCCCCAGAACTACACATGCTGGCTATTGTTTTTCGCAACATGTATATGGCACGTCTCTACTAGGAATTCTAGTTTTAAAAGACATTTTTCCCACAATTAGAAGTTGCCAGTATTAAACTGTGTACATCCCTAGAGGTTTAGGGGATAGGAAACACATTGGTGTTATCAAATGTAAAATGTATAATTAATAAATGGGTGAAAATTGCTTTTTTCCATAATGGGCAGCATTAATATATACCCACATGACAGCTCATTGTTTCTTTGTAATTCTACTCCACTACAATTCAGAGGTTAACCTGGTATTTTTACTCAACTACATTTATTTTAGTTACTTTGCAGATTCTGATGATGTGAAATATAAACAACCCTTAAATCAGACTTTAGTTACACCTGAGTAAAATTCAGGGAAGGTGATAGTCCCAACAATCAGGAGAGATATTTAATAGTTGGTGCTTGAGAAGACTAAACATTTATCTGCAGATCCCTATAAAGTATATTCATTACTCATTATTCTCTATTAATAGTTAATTAAAGACTGTATAATGGCTATTTTGCGCATCCCTTTCAAGATTTCAAGATTTTCTAAGGTTTATTGACATATCATATACACAACTACGGTGTAGTTATGCAATGATGAACAACTTGGGTCACAGGTTCCTCAACAGCGCATTACAAGACATCTATCAATATGTGTTTATACCTCCACCATTAAACTGTCATATTCTGCACATTTCTTATACTATCTACATACATAAGAGTATAATTCATATGTATAATATCAGTTAAAATAAGTGCTTCAACATAGTTAACATTGCTGGAAAGCAATATATTAGACGTTAACTACTTTGTCAGGCTTAATATTTATCTGTAGATACCCCCAAAGCTTTTTTCTTATTTAAAAGAAAATCTAAAGTATTCTTTAATGTTTAAATAAAGGTTAATTAGTTTTTCTGTTTTGCACATCCTCATATTAATATCATTGTACATCCGGCACTAAACTGTTTTATTGTAGAGATCACTTATAGTATCTTCTTGATATTAATATTTCTATCTTTGACCTTCTACTTTCCCCCTTTTTTGTATGTAAATATAACATACTCAACAAAAAAAATTAATAATGTGCTTTAACCACTAGGAGGTGCGGGTTAAAAAACTGTGAAGTTTAAAGTGTTAACACAATAAATTATACTTTCCAATATAAGTTTCCAGCGTAGTTCATGACGGATGTATTTTGTTATCCAAACATATATTTTTTTGATATTTGAACCTACACCTGCAACAGTCAAAGACAGGCAACTGTTGAGGAGTTGGAAGGGTCTGAAGATGTTACAAATAAGGTACACACAGCATACAATGCCATAATAACTTTGTATTATTAGTATAGGACACTTATGTACATTATATATAACATTTGAAGATGTATAGTTTTACTCATGTTTTCACATAATTTTACAGGATATTCACCTGTTTTACTTCTACAAATTAATATCTAATTCGTAAAACAGACAGAAAGGTATATCCGTCATTTAATGGTAAGCTATTGAAATTCTGATTCCATGGATGTGTCTCCCATCACCAAAAACCGCTGACTATTCTCTCAATTCAGTATTTACATTCTTATATTCAAAGAAAATCAGTAATATCTTTAAAAACTACAAGTCCCTGTCTATCAGCTGTGCACCTTTATGGTGTAAATATAGCCTATTTACCAATTGGATCAAATATAAAAGTCAGCTGAATTAATGTTGATACTGCAAGGAGACTTATTTTGTGAAGAGAATTTGAAGATTTAATTGCTGATATATTTATTCATATATATTACATATTCAGTTTTGGTGGCAGTTCTTCCAGTTTGTCTAGAAGTCTTCTAATCAGGGCTCTATAAATAAAGAACTACGGCAGATGTGTAATATTTAATGCAGCCGAACCGTGTATTACAATGCCTTTTATGTGATGACTTCCAAAGAGAAAAGCAAGCACACTCTGATAGAAGTGTTATTTTATTTTTTGTAAATGTTTTTGGGATTTCATATTGCATAAACACCATATCCCAACGTGCATTGCGGCCAAAACATCCACCATCACCGAGCTTCAACCATAGCTGAGGATCTTGGGTAATCAGTTCAGTGGGTGTGTATCGCAATGATGCTCGAATTGTCCCTTATAGGCCTACGTCTGTTTCTGGTGACTTTATTTTGAAATTCAGTTCCTGGGGAACGGCAAAAAAGCACGAGATTATAGAATCAAACAAATAAATAAAAACAAGGATAATTGTGTGTTATTGGTGAGTAAATAGCACTGTGTTATTTAGAAAAGAATAACAAATTAGAATGAAAAAAAGATTTTAAAAAATACAGATTTCAGTATTCTGAGGCTCTGAGCCCCATTTATTTTCTTCGCGGACGGCAAAAAAAGTCCGACATTATACCATTTAAAATAAAAACAATGATCGTGGCTTGATATTGAGTAAGAACATGTTTTTATGAACAACACAGCTTCTGGTCTTCCAAGACCCGACCGGACAAAAAGACGTGGTGCAGGCACGAAACATACTACCAATAAAAATACATTGCTTTTAAAATCGTTCTGTGTGATACATAACACGGAATGCCGTGACACTGGGTTGTCTACGGAGCTGAATCATAAAACTCTTTCAAGATTCAGTTGATAACTGAAGATCAGAGATAGATTGATTGTCTGTGACCCAATTTCAAATGTTTAATGTAAGATTTGCAAATGCTATGTTTTATTGTGTTTTTGCGGTAAGTCTGTTGAAGTTAGCATGGCTACTGTGGCTAGCTTTGATTGTAGGCTCACACAGAGTATTGTTAGAATACGCCTATGTAATACAATAAGAAACATTAAGCCTAATTTTAAAAACAGTTAAATAGCGACAGTATAAGGTTGGAGATTGGGGAGTGTTTCATGTTGCTTTTTGTGAAACTTAATGCAGCTAGTTTTGTTGTTGCATGAGGGCCTCTTCTGCTCTGAGAACCTTGCTGGTGTGTGGTTGCTTTGTTGTCGTATTCAGTGCATGTAGATCTACTTGATATACTTCCCCTGAAGATACACATGTGTAAAACAAATGGTCTACTGCCAAGTTTTTCAGGAGCAGTGATTGCTTTGCTTGGTAACATTGTTTAACTTTGACTAACAGAACCACCCAGTCGCCAACATCCTCATATATCGCAGCTTGGTCCAGTTCTACCATTAGGAAACACTGATGCATGTAGCATTACTGTTATACTAACTTTAGTGACACACAATTGCAGCTCTGTTGCAGTTTCAGCGAAACGTACAAACATGCTTTGCACAGTCATTAGACAAAACCTGCTACGTAGCCTAGCTCAGTTCCTGGGGCCTTTAATTTTGATTCAAATTTTGCTGAATCCTGGTTGGTGGATCACCATTTTCCAACTTAGCCCCACTCCCTTTTTTTTATAAACCTAAACACATTTAAATGCAAACCCAATCCTCAGTTTCATTCTTTTGTGCATTAAAAGTACAATTTTGAACCTTATTCAAGCATAATGAAAAACGGTAAAAACAAATCCTTAGGATATTGACTTATATGTAATTTTTTAGTTGGAACACATATTAAAAATTGAGGGAGGGACTGAAATGTAAAACTGAAACTTAATTTAATTTTAATTAATCTTTTTACAATTTACGCTTTATGACTCTGAATCAAGAACACAGAGATTGAGAAATAGGTACCGTAGGCGAGGAAAATAAAATACAAATAAGAGAAAGAACTGTTTCGGATAAGTTTCGAGATCAGTGAGAGCCACATTCCACAAACTTGGTTGGTGCAAAAGCACGAACAGCTAACATCTGTACAGTCGATCCATATTTGGTACAAATTCAGAATTGTTTTTATAATAAATTTTACCATGTGGACATTCATTTCTGCATTTTATGCAATTAAAATGAAGAATCATTCACTAATGAAGAAATCGAAGCTTGGCAGTGATTTAATAGCGATGACCTGATTGTTAAAAAGAAGAGCAATCTCTGATACACACCACATTTTGGGATGGGCTCTCATCCACATTCTAAAGAATTTCCTTGATAAAGGCTAGGGAATGCATAGATTACCTTATACAAACAAGTCAATGAGTTACAGCTGATGTTAGGCTTTTTAAAACCACATCCAAACTTCTGTTCTATGCTTTTACCCAAATATTTCTGAGAAATGTGTTCGACTACATATTGTTTGGATATTAATGCAATGATGTAACTTTTGAAGGATGTTTTCCTTGATGAAGAAGGAATGACGCAAGGCAAAACATGAAATAATAAATATCGAAAGTCAAATTATGAAATATTGTTGTCAACAATAATTTGACTGTTATGAGTTTTCATTATTCTGTCATTTACCTAATAACTTTTCCAATACCTCCATATAAGAATATCATGATGTCAGTGAAAGATGTAAAGCAGAATTCATAAGGACATCGAAAAAATACAATTAGGTTGCCAGAAAAAAAGAATACGGAAGCTATAGTTACAAACTCAATCATGTACAATTCAAACAACAGTTGTTCAGCCAAAATAGGACTTCACAAGAAGAATATTTTCATGTATGTACAGGGAAAATGTAAACATGACAACTGCGAAAAGGTACTTTGGGCTGGAATTATTAACTTGTAGTTTCTCATAATTGTACTTACGATGAAAGTACCATGAACCAGTCCGGTGTTAAGTAATGACTGTATATTTTATTTTAGGGAAATGCTTGTTAATACAATGCGCAGTTTAACTTTCTTCATCGGCCTTTCAGCTATGAGTAATGAAAAAATCTAACTTTCTCATGGTTTTACATCACTTCAACATCGATATACAGTCAGTTAGGCTTCATCCATCACTCTCCACTGTTAAAATAACTGTGGGATATCAGTTTATTCAAAATTACAGTGTAAAAACGCAATATGCAAACACGCCTGAACTTGCCTTTTGACAAAGTTACTGTTATGTGCCAGGCAGGCTGTATTTGTGTGGTTTTCCTTCCCTCCTGTGTTTTCTCTCTTCTCCCTGTCTTCTGCACAGCTAATCAGCAGCTGATCGGTATCTGCCTGTGCACCTGAGTCTGATGGCTGATTGGATCCTCTCACCCTCTGCTGGCCTATCAGCAGCCAGGGGCCAGGGCCCACCATAAAGGAGGCTCCCAGGAAGTCTTCTCGCTCTCTCTCACCCTGGGCCTGTTGCTGATTGAGGAGCCTGAATTGACTGCCTTGTTTAGAAGCTCATTCTACTTTGTTTGTTCTAACCTTTGTAAATGTGTGTGTGTGTGTGTTGAGAGGTGGGGGAGTTAGCTAAGTCTGGGGTACCCTGTATATTTCTCATCACGTAGGTAACTAATGTTAAGGCACACTAGGTTAGCGGATTGTTGCCAGCCCTGTATTTCTGTTTTGTCCAGTTCTGAGTAGTTTAGTTAGTGAGGGTTTTTGTTTGAGTTTTGGTTTCAAAGGATAGATGTAGAGATAGGCCTGGTTTGTTATGCTTGTTTCTTTTGTTTGGCACAATCTCCTTTGACTCCTCCTCCTCCTCCCACGAAGAGTATTTCTGTTCAATTTATGTTCAGTTAGGGCTTAAGAAATAAACCTTTTGTCATCCTTTACGCTGACTCCCTCATAATTATTGGTTGTTGTGTGTTATTGTCTCCAGGTCCCCTAGACCTTAGAGGGGACGTAACAGTTACAAAAAGCGTTTGTAATCTAGGGGCTCTCATCCAAAGTACCCCCCAGACCTATGATTGCACTTCTCCTTAAAATAGGTTTTGCCTGTACAAATAAAACACCCTTGGTCATGTAAAAAGGGGTAATGTATCCCTATTTGAGAAGCAACCAAAATATATTACAAAAGTAGAGGAGTTAGGATCAAGCATTTGGTGTTCAGTCACACATTAATACCAGGTGAATGGTTAAGTGACATGGGTTTGATGTGAAAAGATTAAGCTGAGATGAATATTAAAATAACTCACAACTCACCCACTTCACCATGCAGGACAAAATCCAGAGCGGACCCTTTATTTGTTCTGTGTGAATTGGAGCCACAGAAATGCCTGTGCAAATGCCATGCTTAACATCTGGTGCAGCCCCGCTTTTATGATATCATCTAACATTCATCCATATATGTGTAACTCAATAAAGAGCTCCATTAAGACAATGGAAGGAACCCGCTGACCCTTTTCTCGTGTCCTTTGAATCATTATTGACAGTGATCACTATCCAGTTTGACACATCATCTACAAATCAATCCATTGTGTAACTGGTTGATCTTTTTTGAAAATTGAGGTTTAAATTATAATAACACTGTTTTGTGGATGAAATTGTATTGACTCATAGATGGGTATAAAGCTCTGAGGCACCTTATTACCTGTTAAATGTAGAGATATGTTAAAGGAGTCCTGCACAATGTTATCCCTTAACAAAATAAGATGACGTATTGTTAAGTGTTTGGTTGATGTAAACCCTGGTCCAGCAATACAATGCATACAAAAAAGAAGTGAAAATCCTTCAACAACTTGTTATCTCTTTGTAGTAACTTTACCAAAGATTATCATTATGAATGTTAATATGTTCATCTATTGTATATGTATTAACAATTTACTAAAAATATATAGTGGCACATTGTGTCAACAAGTAGTACGAAGTACAGAATTGAGAAATAGCCGTTGGTGTTAATGGATTGCTCCAAAAAGCTAAAGGAAGAGCTCAGCTGAGACAATATCTAAAAGCAGCTACATTTGTATCGGTACATACAGTACATCAGGGCTTCTCAAACTCCGGACCAAGGTCCGGATCCGGACTGAACTGCAAATCAATCCGGACCGAACCCTGTGTGCAATTATAAAATAAAAAAAATAAAAAAGATTCTGAATCTGATGAAAATTAAAGTAGACCTATCATGCTATATTGGAAAAATATATTGGAGGGCCATACCTATACAAAACAGTGTCTTTAAAGTTTTGTGCTTAAAATACCAAACAGATACGCCATTGTAGCCATGCCTATACTTGCTCATCATACCGCTCTTTTGCAGCCCTGTTAGAGAAACGCGGATTTTGGGTCCTTAGCTTGAAAAAAAAAGGAGGAGGTGGAGCTAATGCCTGATCAGAATTCTACCGGAGATAAAGTTAAATTCTGCTCTGATAAAAAGCCATCCTGTTCTAAACCACATGAAAGATTATTTCTGAAACAGTATGGAGCTCAAATACTTTTTCTCTTGCGGGTTTATCACAAGGTGAGTTCCTTTTTTTATTTCTTGCTTTTTAAACACATGTGCTCTCCAGTACAGGTTAGCTCTGAGTGTTAGCGAGGCTTGCTAATGTAAACAAAAACGAGATTACGTCCAAAACCCGTCAGGCATTGTTTCTGATAGCAACTCTCTGTGGGTCCGCCATCCGAAATTACGTCATATCGGCAGCAAATCTGTAGCCGCTCGTTGAACCC
>NW_011346987.1:0-23497 GCF_000735185.1 Notothenia coriiceps | reverse complement strand
ATTAGATGGAATAAACCCCTGGGGGAAGACAGGTTCGTGAACGGACAGCCATATTTGCTGCGGGGACCATATGTGTGTGGTGTAAGGTTTTTATGTTTCGTGGTATGTTCTTCGGTCGGTTTGTTTTTTTTGTTTGATTACTACCGTGAACTTTGGTGGATGGATCTCCTTCTTTACGGGGGACATAACGTGGGGTATACTATGGGTGACAGGAACTTAGGAGGCCGTTTTGTTAGCCGGGAATGCTGTTCAGTTCATTTGAACGCCAATTGACGCCAGACGTTACGCCACACAGGCCTAGTTATTTATATAGCACTTTAAAACCTCCAGACCAAAGTGCTGTACAGAGAGATACATAAAATATAAAACCACACAGCTCAGCTCACAAAACATTCAATAAATAAATAAATTTTAAATAAAAGATACAAAACAAACCAGAATAAACATAACAATTTCAAAATGTAATTTTCTTTAAAAAAAAAAAGAACATAAAAAAAGATTAAGAAGGTCCACAGCAACGACAACATGAAACACCCTTTAATTTACTGCAACGATATGTCGGGAAACCTCTCAGAGGGTGCCCCAGGCCATGTGCGCGCAAAACTGCTTCTTAATTTCAGTTTCGTTGCTCGCCCAGAGGTGGGGGGGGGTTTACTGGCATTGATCCGGACCATTGACCTTGTATAAGATTCACAAGTGGACCTTTAACAAAAAAGTTTGAGTACCCCTGATGTATGTCCTTAATACATGATAGGAGACATCCATACACATCTCAAGCATGGGACACTGCAGTAAGTGCAGTAACGTTGGGATCATACAGATCGAAAGGTACATAAAACAGCAAACTTAAAGGTGACCTATCATGCAAAATGCACTTTTGTACGTCTTTTATACATGAATATGTGTCCCCGGTGTTCCAGAGAACTCACCAAGTGTCAGAAAACACAACCCTCTCTATTTTCCTCCATACCCATATCTCTTAAAAAGGGGCTGCAACGGATCTGATACAGACTGATCCAGATTTGAACACTTCTATGACGTCACAGAAGTGGCGCTACGGCTATTGGGCCAACTCCACCAATCAGGAGGAGACAGCCACGGACATTGCCGTTCGAGAGCGCTGGAGACGCTGTAGTACATATGCCAGGCCTGTAGATGGTGCTGTTCTTACAGAATCAGCCCATGCAAAGACAGTGTTAAATTGAGCGAAATGAGGAATGGCTAAAATGCATGATCTGTTTGGTATTTTGAAAAATAAAAAGTATAAATATGCCTTATATAGGTATGGTCCTACACTATATTATTCAAATATAGCATGATAGGTCCACTTTAATTGGTTCCACAATGCTGACTTGTTTACTTCGAACAGCTGTGCTAAGAACACATATTTATTTCCTAACAATCAATAATGTATTGGCTGATCTCAGTGGCAATCTATTATAGTTTATAGACTAGGAGTCCAACTAAAGAAAAACAAACATAGACAGACACCCCCCATCATTATTGACCCTAGATCAGTCAAGAATTAAGATGGCTGCGCTATTTGCACATCTAGACTGATATCCCACTCTAACATCACGACTGTCTGAGTTGGACATCCATCAGACAGACTTCATCGACAGCTTCAAGCCTCTAATCCATCAGCTCCATTGACTGTAATGTGGAAATATCCCCACGAAGGCCAACTGGGAGTAGTTTATCAGACTGCGATAGGGATGTTGTGACATGAGCAATTATTCAACTTCTGCTTCTTTAATACCATTGTGGCCAGGGCGGACTTAAATCAACATGTGATTACATTAATGCTTTAATGTAAAATGAAATGTGATTATGTTCCTTGGATTGAAAATTGAGTTGAGAAAGCTGACTCTATGGGTCATGCTAACCTTGCACTCACCTTTTCATTGTACATTTTATGCTAAACAAGGACACTGGCGGGTGCAAAGATTGCATTTAAACATACCAGGTTGAAACATATTGGAATATTTCTTTGAAGGTTGAGCAGCACTCAATAGAACGTGTGAGCAAAGCACAACCGTCTCAAAGAGAACATAATATCCATGAGTTATGCATACTCCCACTGTTCTGTTGAAAGTTATGGGTTGTACAATACAGAAGTTCTGCCTTTGTAGATTAGTTGCCATGTGCATCCAAATATTAACCAAACATGAAAACCAAAGTTTATACAAGATGAAGAAAAAGCCAATGCAATCTCCCTCTTACAACTGCCACTGTTGAAAGATAGGATCCAGTGGTGTGAGGATGCTACGAGGAGCTGAAATAAAGAAGCGTGGGCGTGACAGGGGTGTTTGACTGCCTCACAGTTTCCAGATCCATTTATCATTCTCAGATTCCATATGTAGAATGTGTTAGCTGCAGGGAGGAGAGAAGTGGAGGCCCGGCCCGGACAGCCTCTGATGGATTGCCTGCATACTTCACAAGATTTTCTAATTAAATCTAAACCAACAGAAATAGCACAGGTGCCACTCTCTGTTCCACGTTTTACGTCCCTTACACTTTGTACTGGATCAGTGAGACGGCTGGAAAACATCTGCATACTGTTCTGACAACAACTTCAATGTAGAATCTCGAGGCCAGATGGAGAAATATGCTGCTATTATGAAACTATCCTTTGGCAAGATGCTTCTGGAAAACCTGAAATCTCTCCGATATGAACTTGAGTACTGCTTGAGTTCTCTGCGTTATTTCACTCTGAAGTATCCTCAATTCACTTTTAAGAACCCTTTGGTCAGGATCAGTTTATTCATAGCAGCAATTTTAGGGTACATGTAAGTATTGTTTGAAATGTTCATTAATCTGATGCAATCGCATAAACTCTTGGTGCCAAGAGAAAAAGTGTATTTTATATTGACCTTTTTGGAATTAAGATTAAACAATACAGCAACTTATCCAATAATATGTTCTGTATTAGTGAGCTGTGGCTGGAAAACAATGACCTTTCAACATTTTGCATATATTTTGCTCACTTATTGGACTCTTTTTCAGCTTTCCATAAACTGATTGTATTTGAGTCAGCTAGAAGACTTAGTGATGATAATATATGTGTGCATTTGCAATCATGTTATCTTTTTATAATGTAATTAATGAAAAAGGAAGCGTGGATAGGTTTATAAGGACAACAATAAGATATGCTTGATTGATTGATTGATTGATTGGTTGGTTGGTTGATTGATTGATTGATTGATTGGTTGATTGATTGGGTGCAATTTGACCAGGAAAAAAAAGTGTTTGAATAGTGACAAGCTTGTGTTCTAAGCTCTTGAATTGATGTACTTCATATTTACTTATTTGGGGCTGAACCCATCAGTGTAGAATTAGACATCCAGTCATTGAATGGAAAAATAAAAGTCTGTCTTAAACTTATTGTGCCTTTTGCCAGCAGCATTTTGTGGCTAAGTACTCCAAAACATTTTCAAGACACACAAATTAAAAACCCTTTCAGTTTGTATATTGCTCAAATTACTGGAAACATGAAGCCATATGGTTGAACCAGACTCTTCACATCCAATCCAAGCATGAAAAAAAGAATACAAATGCCAGAACACTGTTTCAAGGGCTGTTTTTAAATCACGAATAAGCCTGAGCTTGAATCTGACAGTACTAGTCTGTTGAGCTGACAAACCGTTGTCAACTACTGGAAACTGGGAGATCAATTAGATACTATATGAAAGCTTGTAAACTCCCCAAAAATGTTGGTTGTTCTAAGAATTACATGTTTAAGTGATTAGTTGTCAGATCAGTAGAACTCTGACCGTCTGTCCAACCTGGCCGGTTTTATCCTTCAAATAAGTAATCCCATCCAAAAAGCTCTATACGTTTGGGGAGTTAGAAGAACTTGTGAAAAACTTTGACAAACATACCAGTGAAGAGCGGTATGTTGCCTTTTAAAAAGCAGAAGCAGAGCCCCTCTTCTCTGTAATAATGACACAGAGGTGTTATTAGTGACGGTAAGATCCCTGACTCACAAATACTAAATTGCATGTGGGAGGGGAAAAACACACACACACACATCATGTTTAAAGGGGACCTATCATGCAAAATGCACTTTGTGATGTCTTTTATTTATATATATATTTATTTTGTGTTTTCTTAATTCTCTGTCAAAGCGTCTTTGAGTTTTATGAAAAGCGCTATATAAGTCCCATGTATTATTATTATTATTATACATAAATATGTGTCCACGGTGCGTCGGGAAACTCACGCACCGTCAGAAAATAAAACCCTCTCTCTTTTCCTCACCCAAATCTTTTAAAAACAGGTGTACAACGAGCGGATACAGATTTGCTGCCGATCTGACGTCAACTTTGTTTACATTAGCAAGCCTCGCTAACACTCAGAGCTAACCTGTGCTGTAGACTAGAGCACATGTGTTTAAAAAGCAGGAAATAAAAAAAGGAACTCACCTTGTGATAAACCCGCAAGAGAAAAAGCATTTGAGCTCCATACTATTTCAGAAATAATCTTTGTTTGAACAGGATGGCGTTTTATCACAGCAGAATTTAACTTTATCTCCGGTAGAATTCTGATCAGGCATTAGCCCTGCCTCCTCTTTTTTTTTCTTCAAGCTAAGGACCCAAAATCCGCGTTTCTCTAACAGGGCTGCAAAAGAGGGGTATGAGCAGTATGAGGCATGGCTACAATGGGTGAACTGTTTGGGATTTTAAGCAAACAACTTCACAGACATGTTTTGTATAGGTATGGCCCTACAATATATTTTTCCAATATAGCATAATAGGTCCACTTTAAATCATCACTACAATCCTCTGGTATGTGTGATTTGATACAATATGTAACTATGGAATCAAACATAGTGGGCTTATCATTATAAGAACGTTGAGCACTGGCTTGGATACGTATCCCCTGTCCACCTCAATGATATGATGCATGTGAAATTGATCATAACCTCATCCTTACCTAAATAACCAGATTCAAGCCAGCATTATCCTCTGCCATTAAATGTATTCACGTCATAAAATCCTATCTTCTCTTACGTTCTTTCCCAGGAGTTTATAACAAATAAAATGCTGAGTGCAATGAAAATAAAAGTGTAGCTGGTTGGCATGGCACGTAGCTGTACTGCATGGCATGTTCACTGACCCCTTGTTACTGTGTGTCACTGAGTAATGTCATTGATGTTGTTAATGTGACAGCCTGTTTGATGTTAGTCATAATCAGGGTGGTAAACATAAAAAATAGCTAAGCTTAGGGAATATATGTTGAACTGGAAAGGATGTCACTTCTAAACTGAGGTAGTGATTCTAAATATTGGCAAATGTTCTCGTTAGCTTTATCGCATGCTAAATCCCAGACTTACCTCTAACAAAACTAGACGGCAACATCTAGGGATTTGAAACCTCATCCTTATTATCTCTAATTCCATATAATTTGTGTTTATACAGTTTAGCCCAACGTCATAAATAAGAAATTTGCTCTAGGGCGCTTTACAATCTACACTGCTCCTCCACTCCCTTCACTGGTTACGCATCAAGACACTGTCATATTGTGGTGTGAATGAATCAGGGCATTCCTACATCAAGGACATCTACTCCAACACGTGCATTCCGCTCTTCATTGGCCAATCGGCTTGCTATTCCGTCACTGCGGAAACTAACCAAACTAGAGCTTGCTATCCGAGCTCTATAATGGTGGAATGAGCTCCCCCACTGATATCAGTCTGCAGAAAGTACACACATCTGCCGTAGGCGGAGGACACTTTTGTTTTGACTGCACCTTGACCATTAAACACACAAAAAAATAATAATGTAGAACTTACATTTGTTTAGCATTTCAGAAGGCAATATACAGTACGAGCACTTAATATGAGCTAATTTGATGCTAATGTACTTGCAGGGTTCTTGCTGTTTTTAGTTAGCAACAGCAAAGATTCTTTAATTTGGGTCTATAACGAATTTGCTTTGCGTTTGGTGTGAACACAGCAAAAGTAGAGCTACTAATGAACAAAACTGAGACAACGTTGTTTTTTTAATACTGTGTATTTTGGTCACGGTCGTAAGTAAATAAGGTACAACATGTTTAGTCTGCAGATCTACTTTAACCAAACTCCGACTCCGGCCACCTGATCCACTCCTACCTGTTAAAGAGTGAGTGAGAAATGACCTCTCTCACTGTTTTCAATTAAGTCAATCAATTATACTGCTTGTTGTAAATCTCTCATAATTAGCGTCAGAGCATAACTTCCTTGAAATAGAGCCCAGAATAGAATAAGGTCTTTGTGCCTGGATTTGATCCAAGCAGGCACAGTGTGTGTGTGGGTGTGTTTGCGTGCGTGCGAGCGTGTGTGTGTATGTGTGTGTCTGTGTGTGTCTAATGCCTCAACATTCTACAGTATATTCACGGTGTCTATGGAAGTTCTAAATGATCACATGCCCATGTTCGCATGAATGACAGCACCTGGTAGAGATTACCTATTGTAGAGCTGAGCATTGATGTACAATTAGCACAGGGCTCACGTCTGGCCTGGCCTGCTGGGCTAGTTAACACCAGGGGGGAGCTCAGCGGACACATTTTACAACTAGCACCTGCTCCTTACGGGCCAGAGGTAAACTGCTCTACAACCACACCATTAACCCAGAGAAACACAGCTCACTTGGCACGTGGCGAGTCCTGCATTCTTTATACAGCTTATCAGAGCGATTCACAGAGGTGGAAAAAGTACTCTGATCTTTTAATTAAGTAAAAGTAGAAATACCAAAGTGTAGGAATACTCTGTTACAAGTAAAAGTCCTGCAATCAAAATGTTACTCAAGTAAAAATAGAAAGTATTGGCACCAAAATATACCCAAAGTTAAATTACAAATGTTGCAGAATGGCCCATTTTGGAATAATACATACAGTATCAGATGTTTGATTATAATTATTGATGCATTGAAGTGTTATCTAAGAGGGTATAAAGCAGCTAGTTTAAACGACTTTGTATTCTGCAGGGTAGCTTGTGAATTTACTCCAGGTGTATTTAAGTGTTATATTCCATATTATTAATCCAATTCTGCAAAGTAGTTAAAGGTACAACATATATGAAGTGGAGTAAAAGCAAACAGTTTACGCATGTGCGCCCATATGCGTAAACCGTTGCCTAGTAAGCCGGTTCGAAACCCGAGCCTGCCTAACATTCTAGCAATTTCCTCCCGTCTGTCGCCCCCTTTCAACTGTATACATCTCTAATAAAGGCCCTCTTGGTCCCAAAAATACCTACAAATAAATCAATAAGAAAGGTAAAGAATTTACCTCTGAATTAATATAAATTATCAAAACATGTAAACACTAAGACAAGTTCCTCAAAATTGTACTAAAGCACTTGAGTAAATGCACATTGTTTTTCATTTCATTTCAAACCTTTATTTATCCAGGTGTATCCCATTGAGATCATTGATCTCTTTTTCAAGGGAGACCTGCTCAAGTAGGGCTCAATTGTTACTTTACACCACTGGCGAATCATGATATTTCTACACTGTTTTTATGTTTCACCTACTGTACATGTGAGAGGCATGTGTTTGTGGCTTATATGTGATAATTATATATTTAAAATAAGTTTTCAATTTGAAATGAGGCAGGCAACTGACATTTAACTTGTCAATTATTCGGGCAAATATTTAATCCACCCCAAAGTCCTATTTATTATTATTTCTATGAAAAAAATATCCTTATGATTAATTTACCATCAAAATAGTTGATTTCTCTGTGTCTATTTTATTTATGTCTATCAAAAATGAAGCAAGTATGAATAAAGATTTGTTTTTGTAAGATATATTCTACAGTAGCTCCACTGTGCTCAGTGTTTGGGAAGAGAGCAGAGAGAAAAGCATAGCTTGAGAAGAGGCAATTATTAAACTTCACAAAACTGACAATTAGACGAATAGTGGGGGGTTGATTTGACTGGCAGGACAGGACTAACATTCCTCTTTTAGTCAACAGCCAGTACTTGGTCTCACTAAGCCAAAGGACAAAGTTGCTTTGAGAAGCCAAAATACTGCTTCAGTTGTTAGCTGCCCATCAAATGTTAGACAGCTGTGAACTAGCTGACTGACTGATCAGCCACTCATAATGGGTGCAACCTGGGAAAAGCCATGTCTAAAGCCACTTAGACGTATGTGTCAATGAAGGGCCCTAGGATCATTTAAACAACACTGGCGTTTTGCGTTACATTTTTGGCTGTGAAGAAACCCAAACCATAAAATAACATACTTTCAGAGAATGAGGCCATTGTTATGTTGGCGGATACTGTTAAAATATACAAATGTTTTCTGTGAGAAGCAGTAAAAGATCAAGATTTTGATGCTTATAACAATTTATGAGTATCCATTATTTTGTATGTTAAATCACACAGGGGCAGCATTTTGTAGTTCTGCCAAATTCATTGAAAATATAGTTTACTATCTTTTAAGCTGTAGTAATCCAAGTTTTCTTTGGTTTAACAATGGGTCAAATGTTCTAAGGGGGTTGACTGGGAACAAATTGTTCCTAAAAACCTGACAGGTCTTCAGGCTCAGGCATTTCGTTTGTGCTCGTCATAGTTTGTCTGATTTGCACGCCAATCTGTTTTCATGCTAACGGCATTTGGCTTATTAGTCCGCTGGCGGAACTCTTGCTTATGAAATTTGTTCAGCATTACAAGCGACTTGCATGAAAAGTACCCTCATACTGTATAACTTACTGTTACGGTTACGATTAAGGCACTAATTTTAAAGGGAAATGTAATTGAATGTATCTGAATACAGCATAAGGCAGTGCAATATAAATAATTGTGAAACTGAGGTGAACATACCATTCCATTTACACTCCAATAAAGTAATGTAAAAACAAAAAGCAATTTTAAACAGTAAGTGAGAAGGGGTTGATGACAGTCCCTCATGCATGAATGCAGAGTACACAGCATTCTTTGTTAAAGAGGAAAGGATTAATTGGAGTTATTTGGCAGCAACAAACGCCCCATACATGAGGGTTTTGGCAGAAGCAAGTCTATTTGTTACTTATGTAGGAGGGTACTGTCAAAACCACAGCACAATACTTCAGTTCGTCATTTTGAAAACCTGCAACTATCCTTTCCCTAAATGATAGGTGAGGAATGATGTCCTGGAGGGACATGCAGGAGATGCGCTGTGGGTAAGGTAGGTATTATCTTTCTGCACCTTCGAAACACTTCGAGTACTTTGCGGTGAAATTGATATGAGGTCAGTGCACTGAACATCAAAACGTTGGAAAACACTGACGTCAGAGAAGCCGGCTATCGGGAAGTGTTGACACCATCCTCAGAGCCAAAGGATAAGCAGGTCATTACGAATCTTCACTGTCCTGGATCTGAAAAATTAATTTAGACAATTCCAAACGAGCTTTCATTGCCTTTTTCTCTCAAGTGTCGCAAAAGTGCTCTGAGCTTCCATCAAGATGTGTTCATCAGCACTGGAATGCAGTGAAAAAGTACTACCGAGTGTGTGTGTATAGATTTTCATGTGGTGAACAGACTTTGTTTATTTGGAGTTCACACAGCGTGCATGCTGCCAGTGTGCACATCTATTCTTTCACATTTCCTGCCTGCTCTTCAAGCAAGAGCAATATCCAAGCCAAACAATGTACTCTTATGTCCAGTAGTTTAGAGTGTAGACCCTAGCCTCATACTTCTGGCAAGTTATGATGTATCAACCCAGTCTCATGGCATTTCGTGTTCACCAACACGATTTTTAATCTATTGATTCGTGTTCACCAACACGATTTTCCCCTTTTTTTCGTGTTGCACAGCACGATTTTAAAAGCAATGTATTTCTACTGGTAATGTATTTCGTGCCTGCAGCACGTCTTTTTCTCCGGTCGGGTCGTGGAAGACCGGAAGCTGTGTGGTTCATAAAAACATGTTCTTACCCAATATCAAGCCACAATTATTGCTTTTATTTTAAATCGTATAATTTCGGACTTTTGTTTCCGTCTGTGAGGAAAATAAATGGGGCTCAGAGCCTCAGAACACTGAAATCTGTATTTTTTAAATCTTTTTTTCTTCTAATTTGTTATTCTTTTCAAAATAACACACTGTTATTTACTCACCAATAACACACAATTATCCTTGCTTTTATTTATTGGTTTAATTCCATAATCTCGGGCTTTTTTGGCGTCCTTCAGGAACTGAATTTCAAAATAAAAATAACCGGAAACAGACGTAGGCATTTCGAGCGATTACCCAAGATCCTCAGCTATGGTTTAAGCTCGCTGATTGGATGGTTTAGCCGCAATGCATGCTGGGATTTGGTGTTTATGTTATTTTTATTTTGAAATTCAGTTCCTGACGGACGCCAAAAAAGCCAGAGATTATGGAATTAAACCAATAAATAAAAGCAAGGATAATTGTGTGTTATTGGTGAGTAAATAACAGTGTGTTATTTTGAAAAGAATAACAAATTAGAAGGAAAGATTTAAAAATACAGATTTCAGTATTCTGAGGCTCTGAGCCCCATTTATTTTCCTCACAGACGGCAACAAAAGTCCGAAATTATACGATATAAAATAAAAGCAATAATTGTGTCTTGATATTGAGTAAGAACATGTTTTTATGAACCACACAGCTTCCGGTCTTCCACGACCCGACCGGAGAAAAAGACGTGCTGCAGGCACGAAACACATTACCAGTAGAAATACATTGCTTTTAAAATCGTGCTGTGCAACACGAAAAAAAGGGGGAAATCTTGTTGGTGAACACGAATCAATAGATTAAAAATCGTGTTGGTGAACACGAAATGCCATGAGACTGGGTTGGATGTATACTCTCTGCGTCATAGAGTGAAAAGAGCATTTACCCACTACCGGTTCTCTTTATTTTTTTACTTAGTTTGGTGTTATAAGCCTAAAATAAGTCTGTGATTAACACAAGCTTTAAACATTTTTACATTTGGTTCTACGACATGAATAAGTCAGTAAATACTCTGCTGATTGCATTTACACTTTTGTGGAGATTATCCTGCTGAACAAAACTTGTTACATTTCATAAAAGTCAAGCTTATTTTCTGCAATATACCAATGGGGAAATGCCATTACTTTTTGTTGAGGGAGCCCGGCTTGCGATGCTAACTTCCGGGTCGGCCTACAAAATACGTCTCATTGCACCCCTTTATAGCAGTAGTAGGCCTACAGATATTATTCCTTACTAATTTGACCCTCTTCCCCATTTTGTTTGTATTTCTTTCTATTGGAGTCGAGGGTAAGCTATGGTATTTCATGGATGTTTGGTGACTGTCTAGCTAATAGTTTGCTATCTTGCAAGCTAACATGAGGGGCTAACTCACAGCAGCCTCAAAGGCTCAACCACAAACTGAGTCCTCCATCAAAATCAAATGTGTTTGCTTGAAAGTCTGATATCCTAGGACACACTACATTTGGATGCACTAGAAGTGTTACACAAACAGAAAGTCTTCATACATTTACTGTTGAGGCTATGCTTTGTTCACTTTCTTCAACTTGGTCTCCTACAAAAATCTATTATCATGTATCTAATCATGTTTCAAGCGAAGCGTATCAAGACTAGAATAAACACACATGTTATCTGTTCAAATTAAAAATATGTAGGAGAGTTTCAGGCTGTATGGATGTAGATATGCTTGTTGTATATGTCTAAAGATTATTTCCCACCAACTACAGAGGACAGACAAGCCAATGGCTGCTGCTGTTATGTCCTGTCAAATGCAATGACATCACTGTTCTGTCAGTTTTCTTAATGCATGTGTGAGTACTTCATGGTGCTGTGTGGTGCCTGGTCAGCTGTTGGCCGACTAGGTCTCCATGACTGATGGGTAGCAGAGCCATTGGCACAGACCTCAGCTGCACTAGATGATGCCACAATTTTGCCAAGCCAGGAACTCTACATTCCTCCAAAAGCAGGATAAATGAGGTAGTATGCTTGTGTAGTGGCACGCAACACTACAAAGTACAAGACATGTATATAAACACATTTACTTACATGTTTCTACAATTTCACACATGAAAACATCAAAATCTAAACCATGCTTATTTCCTTTGCCATACCACTGCATTGTACCCACAGGTTTCTGTAAGATATTAAATTACTGTAAACAACATGTCTGGTTCTTATTTAGACTGGGTAGGTTTGGCATCACATCAATTCAGGTTTATGGGTGTATCTTAAAGGTTTGATTTGAGCACAGATGATTATCGTTCCAAAAAGTCCCTAATATAATCTCCTGCCAGCATAATGAGTCAATGGAACAGCTATTGCATAATCTGGTTTTAAAAGGCAACCACATACTATATGATGTGGCATGTGTAAATCAGATTATTTCATATCCACCAAGTACATTTTTGAATGTGTTTTCATTCTGAAGTACAATGATGTGTGGCCCAAGGATGATGGAGTTATTGAAATAATAACTTGTGATTTCAGAATACACGTTTTTCTGTTATTTGAAATGTTGCCTGTGCTGGAAAAAAATTACGTCTGTGAGGCTTACTATTCCAATCATTTGAAACTGTGATTCTGGCTGCTCAGATAACGTATTTAGATGCATCAGACCACAATTACCTATCAACATCCACGATCTGTCAAGTAAAGGAACATGATCCTTTTGGTTTTATGTGCTTCGCAGCCAGCACACAAAATGATAGCACACATGTGATGGTCTAGTTGTGTTCTTTTGTTTAGTTTATAGGTGCAGTGTACATTAATAAACATTACTGTAAATGCTGCAGTTAGCCAAGAGGGAACTATTTATATGTAACATCTGGTTGGTTACAAAGTCACCCTGCGCAAGCTGCCGCCATTTTGTCATCCTCCTTCCACTACAATTATACACACTGCTGAGCTTGGATTTTTCATTTGATATGACATTGTATATGTGGCTCTGCCTCTTACAGATAGCCTAGAGCAATTAAATCTGAATATAATATAACCACAAGGGATTGTCAGGGTTCAGCCGTCTTTATATTCTTGTCAGAGTAACATCCAATCAGGCACACATTGGTGTATGGAATTAAAACAATACTGTTAACATACTAACATGCACACAATGACTGTGATAACGTGCTGATGTTAAAATTTCTTGCCATCATAGTTAAGCTTGTTAGAATGCTAACATTTGCTCATTAGCACTTAACTAAGTACAGATTTGGATAGTGGGAATGAGCTTTGAGCGTATTTGGTCTTAGGATAAAGTTTTTAAAAAACGCAGAGGCCTATGAAGTGTTTTTCACTAATGCTTCGCATGAGTAATTTACAGTGGAATGAATGGGCCACCATGTAGAAATGTTAAAACTGTGTCCAAAACTCCTAATACTTGTACATAATAATATCACAGCTCATTATAATGCACCAAATAGATCAAGCCTATCATAGCCTGTTCTCAAAATTGGCTTGATATTTCGAGACAGGTTATGACACAAACATGTTTTTTTATAAGTGCAGAGAGGAACATATTCTAGATAGTGTCCAAAAACAGTACCTTACTTAAATGAGGAAAAAAAACTGCTGTTTTGTGTGTGAAAGGCTGGAGCTGCAGCTGTTCTAAATTTAATTTTGCTTAAACCTTGGGAAAACACAAATGCTTCATTTGAGCCGTTTACAGCACTACAAGTGGTGTGTAAGAACTTGTTGCAATTTCCGAGCAACTTAAGTGGACAAATAAGAAGAGTAAAGAGGAGAAAGACTTTTGTTTGTGAGTCTGAGAATGTGTCCAGGCATGCATGTGTGCCTCAATGTTTAGCTTAGCACAGATAAAGTTGAACTGTTGACTCTATAAGTGTACTGTATTTAGTGTAAGCCAAAACAACTCATTTTTTACCCTCTGTCGGCTTTGAACTAGGTACCTTCATGGTCCAAACCTTTTCTGGCACCCAGGCCTAATACATCAAGAACAAAGTGATTTATTTGCATTGAAGAAAAAAACTATGCCTGAGGACAGACAGTGATTAATGATTGATCTTTTGTTTTGGCACAAATGCATGCTCTTTGAGTAATGTGTCTTTATTCTTTCTCAACAGGATTCATTTTTTTTGGAGAGGAAACATCTTAACGCTGTCTTTAGGTTCAGTAAGAGACTCAAAAGTTGTTTCCTAATAAGGGAATGTATACTACTCATTTGCAACAGTGAATGAATTTGGGAAGAAATCTGATGCTGACAGGTTTGTGTCTTTAGCAACACAAACAAGAATAAGTTCTGCAAACCACACTGTCAACAGATTGCATTCCTTTTTCTTACAACATCTGCTCATGGCAATTACAGAAGGTTTTTAGGGTTAGGGAATGTCAAACTGTCTCATTGCTGTTTTTAACTGTCAAAATGCTGCTGTGACAAAATAATTTCCCTAATCTATCTACCTGTATATCTATTTAATTAAAAGGTCCTCAATACGATATTGAGAATGTATGATTGAAGGAGTGCCTCAACCTGGCTTTCAAGAGGTTAACAGCTAACGGTGTTAACAGCTAACGATGCTAACGATGCTAACAGCGAATGGTGCTTACAGCCAACAGTGCTGACAGAGCTCATTTGTTAATATCAGCGAAAACCCAGGGGTGAGCATAACATTTCGGAAACAAAGCTGGTGATCAGGGATTTGTCATCATAAGAGGTAACCACCTTACAGAATGAACGCAGAGTGCTGGACATTAGCTAGGCAGTTGGGCACACAAAAAGAGACTCACATACCTTGCACACAGCCTGGCTACGTAAACAAAGCACAGAAAATCTTAAATTACAACACAAACAGAGGACGCTAAAGTAGAAGTATAACCTAATCCCCACAGCAAAAACAGTTCCTAAAATATGTTTTTTTCCACCTGGCTCTGCCTCTTCTCCACTGTGACTTGAGTAACTAAGTGACCCTCAAATGTAACCCCTGCCTGAAATCCATAAAGTGAATATACTTCCAACCGCACACAGGAAGATGCATGAGCAAATATTTGAGAAATACTTTACTATCTACTGCTTAAATCAAAGGTGAACTTTGGGAAACAAATACCTGCACTCTACATATCCCATAGTGCAACATTTCACCTCCTGTGCCTTTTCATCAATGATGTAATGGTAGTTATTGTCAAGGGAGTATTGTTTGACAAAGTACTACCTTGGGTTGAAACTCAAACCAACTAAAGCTTAGTAAAAGCAAGATGTGATGTTTAGTTTTCTTTTCCTCTCTCGAGTATTGACTTAGTTAATTCCCTGTGCCTGAGATGAAGTTCGGTGAGGAATGTGCAAACATTAGACGACAACACTGTTTCTCTCCGGTGTATCTCAGTACCATGGTTACCCACCAAGGGGGTTATGACTGCATGTCTTGCAGAAAACAGGGCTCTGCTGACAGACACTGTCTGGCTTAGGAGATGGGGGACATTTGGGGATGCAAGGTATTCTATTCATGCAGGACATCAACCGTTCACACGTATACATGCACTCACCTGCCCACTTACCCACAGCTTCTGTAAAGGAAACAATCAATTGCCTGTTGATGTCATACTGAAGGAAAATAGTTCTATGTGGTTTTAAGGTTTTTACTCATCTCTCTGTGTTTGCCCACAGTGGGCAAAACAGAGGGTCTGTTTTGGAATGCATGCAGCACACTGTGGCTGGAGCCACACGAGAACGGTAACGCAAACGAACCGAATTCGATATCACCAGAAATGTGTCAGTTCACACGAGACCGCTCGAAAGCGCTGGAGACGCTGTAGTAGGCCTACATATGCCGGGCCTGTAAGTGGCGCTGTACTTCCGCCACAAAATACACCAAAAGCAGCGAAGAAGACTTCTGTTACGGTAGAGTGAAGCAATTAGGACCCAAATGCAGATAATAGCCTACTGATAATACCTTTATTTCAAGGATAAGAATTAAACTCAGACAAACAAAACACTCCCCGGTGAACTCAGTCACCAACAAAAGACGAACCAACACTGAACACAGGAAGAGACAAGACTAAATACAGGGAGGGGTAATCACGAGACGAGAAACAGCCGGGCAGGGGAGGAGAAACACAAGGGCAACAGGTGAACACAATCAGACAATTAGACACACCAGGGAAACTAACGACAGGAGGAAAAACACAGAGAGAGGGACCAGACAATACACAAGGAGAAAAACATGACAGGGAGAACCGAACAGCAAAATAAACCCAATACAAGACATACAAAACTAAAAACGTGACATAACACAAGAATCGTGACAACTTCCCGAGCATGGTTGCCATGGTTGCCCCTCTGTTTATTCTCCGTGGTGGATTTAGCAGCAGAGGTGGCGAGAGACAGGGCTCTGGCTCTTTTTCTCCCTCCCTCGCCCGTGTGCTCCTACTGTAAATCTCCCCGGTAGTCCACCAGCAGATGACAAACACCCACCTCTCCGCCTCTTCCAAGGGACGAGGGGACCGTGCGGCAGAGTTTCAGTTAGATTTTTTTTTCCGCTGGTCAACATGTCCGTTAAAGTTGAAATCATCCGGACAAAAATTATAAAAGTGCCGGTCAGAGGTTTTCTTTGTTATTTATTGAGCTTTAAAACAAATTGATAACGACTCTATATAATAATATAAGAATAATAAACGGAGCCTCTCTTTTCCTCCCCCTCTTCTGACAGCCCAGCAGCTAATCTCTGAGCAGGAGAGGTGGGGAGAGGCGGCCGCGGGACTATTGCTTCATCGTTATCAGAAAATGATCGTATAGGGCGTAGACACGGAGCCGTTTGGCCCCCCAGAGTGTTTAGTCCGCAGATCGTTATCAGCGTTTCACTGTCGGCCTCGTGTGGCCGAACCGTCTATATCAGGGGTGCCCAATACGTCGATCGCAATCGACCGGTAGTGTGGGTAGATCGCATGGCATTGAAAAAGAAAGAAGGGGAAAAAAGCGTTCATGCAGTTATGAGGGGGGGCATGACTTCCTCATCTGAAGCGCAAATGCGGCGCACTATTATGCGCTTATGCGGCGTAATTAGTGTAAGCGCCACAGTTTATCCGGCGTTTAGTCCACTAGTCCAATTTGTGCCAATTCATAGCCTGTATGAACCTGCCATGTCTTTTTTAACGCCCCCTTCTATGAAAGAGCTTTAAGTTGTGTTACATTCCCTCTTCATAACATTAAGAGGAACAACATTAGAAATAATGCCTGATGAAGTTTCCTTAGCTGACCTCATGATCCATCGTGTAATGTCCAACAAGAAATATGAGTCATTTCATACAAAGACTCTTGCCTCGTGGCCCCCTGACCCCCTAACTGAAGTGAAAAGTCCTGATGAGAATGATTGGTCTGTATCAGTTTTTGTCATGATAAACTATTCAATAAATGTGATATTTCAATATTTTTAACTAAGAATAGCAGATTGTATGTTCTTTGAATGTGTTGTTGAGTTACTAAGCGACAAGTCCTCGAAATGACACAACGAATCATTTTAATTCTTACTGACATCGAGAAAAACACTTCATCATCGTTTGTCATGCCTTTCAAAATTGTGAAACATCACTTTTCCATTATGGTTACAAGCATTGTTTGTGTTCAAATATCTACTTTGTTAGGATAAAGGGGGTTAGGATAAAGGGAAAGAGTTATTTCTGTTTTCACTACATTTCTTTTAAGGCTCAGGGAATTTTGTCATCATGGTTCCAAGAAGTCATTGCTTAAGGTTGGAAAACGATTGTGGCCACGGTTTTAAAGCCGTCCCAACGTTCCCAGATCCTTAACTTCAAACCAAAAACTGTTTGGGAACCTCCGGTTTACAGGAACCTACTTTGACTGCTGCAATGGCAGCAAAACAATGTCTTCCAGTGTCAAAGTCTAACATTTTGCTGACTCATCCGTAAAACCAAGTCCCGGTACTTCCTCCTATTGTTTCCGAATCACAGAAGGTCATTATCTCTATGGCAGCTTGAGGGCTTTACCACTTGAACATGCCATTATTAGACATTTGCTGAAATAATGTATCCTCAGTAGGGCCGTCTCTTTTCGTTATGTGTTTTAAATAGGAATACGGATCTACACATTGCTTCTGCTGGTGACTTTTCACCAAATGAGAAGAAGCCGGGAATTAAAGAGCTTTCGAAATTCCCAAAGCAAAGATCACTGTGAATGATAAGAAGTGAAATAAAGCAACTCTCATATAATGGTAATATCGAATGAACGGTAAGAAAACATATCTCATGTAACAGAAAAGTAGTTTAATGGTTGTATTGGAATGGAAAAAACGACAAATTCCAATGAATTAATCACAAACTAATATATAACCAAGTGCCACTATAATAAGATATCTCATAGACTGGATAAGCCCTATTAAACCTTTCAACACTTTAATGCCACCAAGAGACCCTTACTACTGATACTCCCATGTCATGCAAAATCGTATGCAAAACAGTTGTTTAGTCCAAGTTGTGTTCATGATCTAAAGTGGCCTCAGACTCAACACCCATGCTGTCATTGGTAGACTACACAAGGTTACCTGAGTTGCACATGGGACAACATGAATAAATGAAAATGCTTCATAACACAAAGCTGTGCCCCCTTTGGGTTTGCCTACAGGGCAAACTCCTCTGTGCAGGATGAGGCAACATGGGCCTCAACATGTTTAGTCTGGTCTGCACTGAGGGGTCCTGTTAGGTTTCACCCTGCACTCACTGTGTCATGTGTTGTATAACTGCCATGTGTCAGGGCTAGTTAGCCATTCACTTGCCTACTAACTGATCCTGATATATTTGACAATTAAAAACTATTTTTATGCTCCCAATTGCATAGATGGAAACATAATTAAATATTTATTACTGGAAAAATACAAATCACTAAATCAAATGTGGAATTTGTTCAAGAAAGACACAATATTTAGTGTGACATAAAATACAAGGTTTTGTAGCAATTAACAAAGAAACATTTCACCTTCTTTTTGCTACGGCATCATTTTTTTAATTAATATTGAGTGCAATCAAGTCAGTAATTATTTAATTTGTTCAAACCAAACTCAAAATAAGAGCTTCAACTTTATAATATAACTTCAACGAAAAACAGAGCCTTAAGAAAATGCCTCTCACCTGAAAAAACATAAAATGTAAATTCTCTTTAAATGTTTCTAACATATAACTTAATGTAAAGCAGCTATTTGGGGTTTCAAATGTTTCAATGTGAGTCGGGATATCTGGAAAAAGTAAGTCATTTATTTTTAGTTCTTGGGATTAAGAGTAATTGCGCATTCATTCTATACAATTCTGGGATTCATTTGGGGTTTTCTTTGGATACAGTTTTAACATCTGTCATGATTTAACACAGAAAATAATCTATTTTTGGTCTTTCCTAGCGTCACACTGAGGACTTACAGAGGTGACAAAATGGAAGAAGATAATTTGGCTGCACACTCACCATGCCCTCAGTTAGTCTGTTTATATTTGTAATAAGCCTAATGATGAAAATACATTACAGCATGTGGGTGGCAAAGATGGAATGAGCTCATGCATTTTCTTTAAGATCCAAAAAACAAAGGAAAACAGTTTTTTTTTTCTTCAAGCTGACTTCACTCATTCAGTATGTCGTTGTGTTTAATAAGATGCGCTACCTTCGAGCACACCTTCACTCAAAATATGACTAACGTCCTCTCGTCACCTGATATCCCATGAAACATTGTGTAAATGTTTTTCAGAAATGTTAACTGGAGGGCTAACATGTCCCTGGAGGTGACAATGAAAAGCTAATATTGTTATGTCATAAGGGACGCATTAGCTCCATACATTGGATTGACATGAAGGACAAGAGTGCATTAGAACACTATTCTTCACTATTCCACATGTGTGTTGTGTTAACTCGCCATTACTCATCCAACCAACAGGTCATCATAATTTAATATCACCCAAAATTCTGGTACATGTACTTATCAAGCTTTATAATGGATGGGCATGTCCATCCATCCATTATCAGTTAAGTCATCTGCTGTTACATATTACTGTGATAAAGTCCACTGATGTTTTCCTTGTGTCCTATGAAAGGAGGAGATAGGGGACAAACAGTTCTCAGAAAAAGGGCCTCGCTATAACCAGAAAAAAAACATTTGACGGGCCAAAGAGGTAAAAGGAACTGCAGCTCAACACCTTGTCCAGCTCAGGACACATAATAACTGTCTGAAATGTTTCTTTAGGTGCACCAATCTATTGCTTTTAGGACTATGATTTCATGGTGTGGGGTATCAATGTTTAACCAGAGTTGCAACACATTAGCCTCTCTTACAATTAACCACTGTGGAACACGTTTTTGGAGCAACATCAGTTCATTTTACCCTGCTTTTTAATGTACTATATGTTTAAATGCTACAGAAGTATGGAAAGTTGAGTGAGAGAAAAGGGAATAAATGGTGATTCATGTTTTTCCAGAATATGTTTTCTAAGTACCTTTTATATCTACTCTCACTGTCCTCTCAGTAGGCTACTTCTCAGACTTCTCAACAAATTAGCACATTTTAGCATGAAATGCCAAAATAAGATGCCAAACATTATATGCTATCTGCTTAGCATCAGCATTTAAAGGGGACATATCATGCTATATTTGAACAATATTGTAGGGCCATACCTACAGTATATAAAGTATATAAATATATATATATTTTTCAAAACACCAAACAGATCCTGCATTTTAGCCATGCCTCATTTCGCTCTATTTGCTCTTTCCAGCCCTGTTTTTGCAGGGAGCTGATTCTGTGAGCTGTAGCTGACCACGCCCCCCTGCAGGAGAGGGGAGCGTGCTTTGAGATCAGCTGCTGGGCTGTCAGAAGAGGGGGAGAAAAAGAGATCTGCGTCCTCCCTGTTTTATTCTTATATATGATTATATAGAGTCATTATGCATTTGTTTTAAAGCTCAATAAATAACAAAGAAGACCTTTGACCGGCACTTTTCTAATTTTGTCCGGAAGATTTCAACTTTAACGGACATGTTGAAAGGCGAAAAAAAATCTAATTGAAACTCTGCCGCACGGTCCCCTCGTTCCTTGGAAGAGGCGGAGAGGTGGGTGTTTGTCATCTGCCGGTGGACTACAGTGCGAGAATTACAGTGCTTGCCTCGACGGGGAGCAGCGCCACTTACAGGCCTGGCATATGTACTACAGCGTCTCCAGCGCTTTCGAGTGGCAATGGCCGGCCGTGGCCCAACCCCACATTCCCCTGATAGGTGGAGAATTTACCACTAAGCGGAGCACCACTTCTGTGATGTAGAAAATAATTCAAATCTGGATCAGTCTGTATCAGATCCGTTGCAGCCCCATTTTTAGAGATTTGGGTATGGAGGAAAAGAGAGAGGGTTGTGTTTTCTGACACTTGGTGAGTTCCCTGGAACACCGGGGACACATATTCATGTATAAAAGACGTACAAAAGTGCATTTTGCATGATAGGTCCCCTTTAAGTAATAACAGTGTGATCAGGTTTGCATGCTGGCCTTAGCTTCCAAGCATATAGTTCTGGACTCTTACCATCTGAATTTGCCATGTTAGCTTGCTAAAGTGTTCTAATTTGGCGTCAACACAAGGGCGTTCAAGGCTGATGGAAATCACAATAGTTTTGCAGGTATGTGGTCATAATTGAAGGTATTGAGCACATTGTAATTCAGACTTGATGATGGCACACAACAAAAAGATAACCATGGTCAGTAGGATGAACCGCACAAGGTTTCAATACGGTCCATCAAAAGTTTTTTAGATACTTATTGATCATCGAAGAAGTGATAGACTGACCAACCAGCAGCTAAATACATTAAAAGTAACATTATACCTCAGGTCCTTCACTTGTGAACATTTGAATAAATAGATTCATGTCCAGATGCTGTACAACTCTTGTCAACACGGTAAGTTGTCAAACTTATAAATTAAAGAGGTAACTAAAAACATAATAATTTTATGCTGAAGAAAGACATGCACCAGCAAAAGGGAGTTTACCGACTTGGCAACCTGAAAGCTGTTCGAAGAAATGTTTTATTATTTATATTGGCATACTGATCAAATGTTGGCCATTTAGTACTGGTCCATTTCTGAATGTTTAAAGCAGTTCTACTTATGTTTTCTATTAGTGAGCGATACATAATTCATTCAAGGATAAATGTAGAAGAGTCTAGCCTTTGTTTTTTGTAATGGCTGAGCCTTTTTCAGTACTAAAATATATAAATATTATATTGGTGATGGATTCAAGTTCAGGTCAAAGGATAAAGGCACTTTGTGTAGCAATATTCTTTGGAGAACATGTCGAGTTCACTGGAAAAGAACATGCAGATCACTTTATAATGAATCACATGATGTCACGCAGAAAGGGAGAGAGAGGTGTCTAAATGAAGTCAGCTGTCCAAATACAAGTTAATGGTGCTCCATATCTCATCCACATGGTACTGAAAAAGAACACCCTCTATTAGAAAGACAAAACAAATCAGAAACATGCACGCACACACTTACAGTACAGAAACACACAAACATGCCTACACACAGTATGTGTTTGCTAATAGACACCTAATTGGCAAAAATATTCACTCTGGGACTGCGCCACAGTGTGAAGAATGTACATGACATCAGCTCCACTTAATTTCTTTCACATCCTGAACAAATAAACAACCAATAGTTAAACGCCAATCACTTGACAGAGAACATTGTTTGGCCTTGCTGAGTTTTTGTCCCAGGAAACATTGTGAAGTGCAAAACATCCACCCTCAAGAACTACAATTACCCTAAACTATGTTGCTAATGTTGGCCCATACACATGGAAAAATAGCTGGTCGATCAGTATGATTCCGATCCAAAATGATGGATGTGATACAGCTTAACTTATTACAGTACATGTTGCATGCTGCAAAAAAAGTTATCTCAAACCATTCAGCTTTTGGGTTTTTGCTTTTAATGGTTTCAAAAGTCCGTATTTGTCAAACCCTAACTCACGACAAAGGCTTAGTTGTTCCTGGTAATGCGCCATAGCTTACACTAACAGTTGTCCCCCCCTGCTCTTGTAAAAATGTATTTTTTACATAGCCACGAGTCTGAGGGGACCATGGGACTAGAGCAGGTTGTTACTGGACACTGTCCATGCCTCTATCCCCCAACAGCTGTGAAAACCTGCTGCTGCCTCACATCTGGCAGCATCAGCAAGCTGCGGCCGCTGTGACGTGGACCGGTGTGAGGTCACCGCTGCTTTCACAGAGAGTCACCCACCACCCAGCTGTCAATCACAGTCCAGGTGCAGTGTGTGATTGTGTGCGTGCGTGTGTGTATTTACTTGTGTAATGTAAGTATGAAATTGTTAAAGGGGGCCTAATATGCTTTTTGGGTTTTTCCCTTTCCTGTTGTGTGTTCTATAGGTTTGTGCCTAAATGGTCTGCAAAGGTTTGAATCCCTGTGTAACCTCCAGAGGGTGTTTCTCTCCCACACACACTCCTCCTTGCCGTAAACGCCTTCATTGGACTCCTTTGTTTACTTACGCACAGGGCCGCCCCTGGCCAACTTGTGGCCCCACGCAAAGTTATGTGACGAGGCCCTCTGACGCGAATGTCGGCGGGG
>NW_011346986.1:171716-186361 GCF_000735185.1 Notothenia coriiceps | reverse complement strand
TGCACTTTTGCTAAATGCTTAGACAAATTGCTCGTGTTACCGCCCTTACATGCTAAACTCTTATGGCACTTTTGGCAACGAGCATTGTCCACATCGAGACGGGTAAAGTTTAACCACACCTTGGAGCGCTTCTCGCCATCTCCTCCGTGTGTGTGTGTTGCTGTATGTAGCAGCTGCGTGTGTGTAAACTGCCCCGCCCCCTCGCACCCAGAAGGGGGAGAGAGAGATCTCTCGTCTGGATTGGAAAGATCGAAAATACAAAAAAATAATCATAGGCGCATTTTGTAGTCTAGAAACGGAGTTGGTGACACTAAGACTGCAATATAATGTTTGTGTAGCATAATATATATGACATATTTTTGTAGACGTCTCCAGTAGCCTACAGATAAAAAGACTGAAAAAATCGGAGCTTAACGGTACCACGGTCTTTAATAATTCAGCCCCGGGGCCCGTTTAATACCGGGGCTCGGTACCCATCCCTACTGCCATATATGTTCATCAGTAAAAATGCACTTAACACATCTGTGATTCTCTCCACATCTACAAAATGCTGTACACTTACTTTTTTAGACTTTTTTTCTCTTTACACAAAGTGTAGTTGCAGTTAGCACCTACAGGCTGTTCTCTGGGATGTGATGTCTCTGACCAACACAAACCAGCTGTTACTAAATAACTACAATTCAATAATTTGACTCTTAAGGCATTTTGTATGGAGGAGCATGTGTTGTTCCTAACCAGCAGCAATCTTCTGAAAAGAGGAGGCTGTTTTGTTCACCTTTGTGGTTCCTTTTCCCTTCTTTGAACCTATTTTTGTAAGACTTCACTGCAGATGGAAGCACTACTTCTACCTAATTTCCCATTTGCTGAAGTGCACTGTTAGATGCTGTCATCCAACACCTGTTCTGTCGTGAAACAAATCTTAGATTCCACTTTCTTCTTTCTGTCTTGTTTGTTTTTGAAAAGCCCATTTACATGAAAGGAGATCATGCAGTCACACCTGGATGCATTAAGGGACTAGATGATGCATACCAACGCTTTTAGAGTGGAAACCTCATAATAAGGTTCTCAGAGGATGTACTCAGCATTCAGCGGTACATCTTTATGCTAAATTGCAGATCTCTTCTGTTTTACTGCTGCAAAGTCACAGCCACAAGAACAGCCTCTAAGCAATGCTTGTACTTGTTAGAATAGCCACACCATTGCCAGCTCTCTGGTTCCACTGTCATTGAACAGTGAAGATAATGATCCTGCGAGGAGCTGTTTATAAAAATGTGACTTTTATGGTACCCTATGCCTGTTCACTTGCATCACCAGCAAAGAGAATGAATGGGCTGAAGCGACTGTTGGAACCGGAGACTTAACAGAAGAAAGAGGAACAGTTTTGTAAAGTTAAGGGTTTTCAGGTCAAGCATGGACAGCCACAACAATGGAAATGATACCCTTATGATCCAACATAATTTCCCCCCTTTTCTTTTCTCTTCTTATTTCTAACCAATCCTAAGTGACTACGTGCTTTACCCCGACATTAAGAGTTAATGTACACTCTGGTGTGGCATTTTGTTTTTATTGTATTATCACCTTTATTACACTACCTTATTTTTTTATTCATATTTGTTGTGAGATTGCAGAAGATAGCTTGCTCTATTTAGCTACGACACCTTCATTTAATGGACAACTCTTTTAATCCCTTACAAGTGCATTTACAACAAATCTGGCATTTAGACATGTTAGTCCTCCAATTCATTTGATTACCAGAAACGTGTTTAGGCTGAGGCAGTGTGTAAGCACCGACCATAAAGTTGAAACAAAATAAACACAACTTTACGTCACGCTGCGGTTCCCAATCAAGTACCTGCTGATCCAGATCTGTACCACCTCCCCATGGAAAAGTACAAAGTGGTTTATCGTCGTGTAGTCGCTTGGCGTTCAATTTTTTGCTATTTAAGTGACACTTGCAAACTGCCTCAACGCCTGATTTATTGTGAATGCAGCCTTATTACGTTCCCTTCCCGTTGTGCATGTTGAATATGTATTTGACATTAGTTTGTGAAGTCCTTAGATATCCTATCCATCTTCCATTCCAGCTCTAGTATTAACAGTAGTGCTTTGTTAACAGAAGAACAATGTGTACATTTCTCATGCAACACAAAGCTCATACTCTATAGTTCGAGTCATATTAATACTTTAAAAGCCTTCGGGACTCCCCTCCCATACAGATTTCTCTCTGCTTTGTTCCATCCCTGCACATGTTTCCTTTTGCTGTGTACTGTTGGACAAAGCTTATGTGGACAAAGATGTCTCCACTGACTGGTTTCATGTGCTTTTCCTCTCTCGCTTTCTTCCGTTGCCCATTTAATCTTTTTTACACGTTTACTTGAAGAAGGTCACTATGCGATTAACATCTCTTTCTCGAGGGAGAAAGTTGTCTGTCTGCTTTCATCTGTCTCATATCATCCCCATCACTCTTTCATATTTTAATTATTCATTTTCTGAAGGTCATATGAATAGAGATGCTGTTTGCTTCTTTCTATGTCTGTGTACTTGCCTCCTTATACGTTTATATTCTTGTGCTTGTTTTATATCACCCTCTGGTTTTATATCTTTATGTGTGTTATCGGCCATTCAGTTTGTAACCCCCGCTATCCAGTCCCTATTGAAATGTCAGACAGCTGGGAGAAAAGGTCTCGAGAAGCTGAAGTGGCAGACCACTGTTTTCCCATAGTGATCGAACAAAGACTGGGTCATTCAATATCTTCTGAAAAGCCAAAAGTATTGAATTCCTCGATCTCCCTGTCCCCACTCAGTTGACAAGTATTCAGAAACATAACATTTATACGTGCCTTTTCATCAGGAACTGAAAGGCAGTTACAGTTCCCTTGAATATTCTCAGCTTCAATCTTTGTCATCACTGATTTATTTCTTCACTGCGTCCTCATCCTGCTTCTAACAAACTATTTCTCATTAGGGTACATGGTGACCTTAAGAAAACACTACAATAATGCTAATTATAGTAATCCTTAGTCATTTTATGAAGGAAACTTCTTGGAAGTAGAGTGAGACCCCCTTATATATGACCTTTATAACCATTACAAATTAGAAAATAATGGTTATTTAGTGCATTCTTGTACTGCTGAGTTGTCTACATCATGCAACTCAATAGTATCTTTCTTTAGACTTCCCTTCATTTTAGATTTTCCTCATGATTCAAACTCCATGTCCCTGCTTTGTAATGCAGGTTATGTCAAATATTTGAATTCTCAAGCCTAGAGGCGTACTCACATTACGGCAGAGAACTGGGATGTCCGTAGAGCACCGAGTAAAGACAGGGTGCGGCAAACATTCAAATTTCTTTGAACTCTGACCCGAGTTGTCTTGACCTATATGCTTGAACTGAAAGATGGACGAAAACATGTGTTTCTGAATTTCCAGAAGTGAACGAATTTGACTCATATCAAAACCAGACAAATAAGATATTCCAATGGAAAACATCTACTCTGTTTGGTACAAATACTGTGTAAGCAGCACGGAATGAAATCCTGGGTGTTTACGCTTGTGCACGAAATGTAGAAGTTTTTATGTGGTAGATTGTTGGGGTTTCCAATGACTAAATGTTCTTATCCAACCCTCAGTTAAACCAGACCCCCCGGAGCGAGTCACGGCGACCCCGATCCGTCAAAACGCCCGGAGGCTGGAGGTGTCCTGGCACAGCCCCGCCACCTGGCCCGACATCGACAACTTCCCTCTGAAATACTTCCTTCGATACCGGCCACTCATCCGAGAGCAGTGGCAGCATGTGAGTAGTTCTGTTGTGTGTGTGTGTATATGTGTGTGTTAGAAAATGGAGAGTTTACCCAATCTTACGTTTTTCCTTCGAAGTCTTGATTCAACACATTGAACTCCGGTGAAAACTGAACACATGGACATTAATCACACTTTGTTAAAAGCAAACTCCTCACATATGAGTAGCTTTGCTCTTCCTGAAAAAAAAAGAAATCTGGCTGACACATGTAATGACTGCGCCATGATCCAAAGAAAAAAAGGTCAAGAGTGTTTATCCAGATACAACTCCATTACGGAAAGCTGTAAGTCAACATTGAAAACCACCTGCTACATTATGATTCATTATTTGGTCATTTGGAAACCTCTGGTGAGCATGTCTTATTTCTTTTCTGGAAGTGGAGCTCTGAAGAAAAAGTCTGGCTATCCTCCACTCCGCAGATTGAGTTTCACCTCATCGCAGGAATATTTCTCAGAGGGAATTGGCACATTTTATTAAAGCAGGATAGATTCTTAGATCTAATTTTCTGTTCAACCATAGAACTATGGGGATTTCTTTTGAGATAAAGACACCCTTTGTCCAGGGAGACGCCTCTGAGGGCAGTTAGAAGTAAAATGGGCCAACCTGTAGCCGTTTGAGTTTGATCCCTAGTCAGACAGACATAATCGCTCAGCTTCTTTGGTATATGTTACTGTATCTGATTCTTTCTTGTGGGTTTAGTTCCCTCAGGGCTTCTTATAGTAAAAGCACATGTGTCCACTATAGGATTCCTGGGATGAAAGCTCCTCTGCTAACGTCTAACATTTCAAGCGCTATTATCATGCCCGTCAATGGAGTGCAAAGGTGTTGTTCCAAGAACTAGGGTTACATACTCACATGAAAACACACATATGAGTTATAAACCAATACACACTTTCTTTTTCACTCACATTTTCCATTCCCGTATGTATCATTCAACAGTGCCTCTGTCTCTGTCATTAGTACACTATTTTAACGTTCCCACCATTTGTTATATCCCTCCCAACTTTCCTTTCTCTGGATTGAACCATTGTGAGGAAGTTTTAATGCATTTTTTGGATGTAATGTTTGTCGTTTGTTCGCAATTTGTTTATTTGTTCAGACGGACATTAATATTGGGCGCCACTTGGCGTCGTTTTCTCCCACTTCAAACAGAGCTGAACTAAAAGATGAGAACGTACCTGAGATGAGAAAACCCTCAAATGATCTTTGCTTTTAATTCTCCCTCTTACTATGATGCTTTCAAACCCTTCACAGTGATGAATAGAATATTAATTACAGCAATTAACATGATTGGTTTTAGTAGTAGTGGAAGTATTTAATACAAATATTTAGCTGGTGTTGCTTCTCACATGTGAGTATTTGCCCAGATTTATAGCATCAACCATTAAATTAATTGACAGTTGTTGAGTGTTCACAAGAAATAATTAACCTAAATGTTTTACCTTTTTCTCAGAACATGTGACAGACATTTCCTTCTGACATTTTAAAGACCAAATGAATAATGGCGAAAAAAGACACTTTGTCACAGTAAAACTAAAGTGAGTTATCCAAACATCGTATATACACCAAATCTAGATACATATTATATCAATGCAAAGACCTATAGTCACACACACATACTTTTAAAATCTACACACAGGCAGTTAAAATGAAGACATGTATAATGACGTGTCAGGTCTTTGCGGTATAAATTAATGATTAAACGTGACACACACTCCGAGTTCCCCTCCTCGCCCTCACCACTAATCAATCAATGTGTGAAGTGGTGCACCACGTTGAAAGGTAGGAAAACCTAAAGTCAATATTTGGATTGGGTAAGAACACATAATTTGGAAATTACATAAATACAGTTGTCGACAGCTGAAAAACCGCAGGGCTTTCGCTGTGTTCTTTGATGAATGCCTCCACCGTCATGGTTGTAATTTCTGTAGCATTGAGTGTGGTTTTCGGAGGGGGGGGGGGACTCTGAACCAGCTCTGGGTTTGTGAATATTTAAGCTAACATTTCGACTTTCATTAAGTGCTGGTTAACAGTGTTATCTAACATGAACTCAGACTTTCAAAGCCAATTTACAGTGATTAACAGATTTATTTTTCTTCTTTCTTGCCTCATCCCCATGGGCTAGACCTAATGCTTAAAAAATATATTTTGCTATAACTTACATGTAAACCAGTCCGCCCTCTTAAATGCCCAGCATACCACTGAATGTTCAGTTTTAAGCGTTTAAGCATAAAATGTATATATGTATCTGGTTATGGCAGCTTTTTTCAGAGGTTTTTTCAGATTGCAATTACAAGCAGTTTGTTTAAAAGCTATCACGCGTGGACATAAATCATTAAGTGGAGTTAAATGAGGTTGCCAAAACAAGACACACTGTTTATTGGCCCCTTCTAAACTTCATTAATTATAGCCTCAGAGGTTGAATACTAATTGAAGTGCCTCACTTTGCTCAGAAATGTACCTTTTAATGTGGTTAGGAAGTGGAGCTGGGTGAGTGTAACAATTTTAAATGTGTTTTGAGTCAGAAATGAAAGCGGTGGTGTGATCACATTGATCTTCAGAGGAAACCATCCATCCTCTGGAGGAATGAAGGGAAGAAGCACAGGGATACTTAGAGTGACGGAAGCAAGGAAAAGTGTGGAAAAGTTTTGAAGTGGAGATGAATAGAGCAGATCAGAGAAGGAGAAAATGGATAGCAGACTGTGGTAGATATAGTGAGGAGAGGAAGCAGTATATATAAGTGAGATAGACTTTAATAGATAGCATTTGGTGACTTAGAATGGCACTGAGAAGAGGAAACTAAGATATAATGTTGGATTAGGCATATAAACCTGAGATCTAATAATTTGATTATTGAATTTAAAAAAGATTGGATGGTGGAAAGTAAAGGTATGGTTGGGTAAAACATCAGTCTTATGTAGAAAGGATAATGATTAAACTATGGAGAGACGTCAGCCTCAAATAAAACGATAAATGCTCGAAAGAATGGGAGACGAGGAGAAAAGGGGAGTGCTAAGGGCTGCTTTGAAAGAGAAATCAGTTTCAAGGTGTTTCAAGTTAAAGGAAGATGGATGAATGGTTTAAGGGGATAAAAGAGAGGAATAACAAACACTTTTCAATTATGCTATAAAACCAAAAGGGGTAAAAAAAGAGGAAAAGAGAGAGGAAGAGACTTCAGCCTTCAGGAAGAGACATTGTGATTCCTCTACCTAATATAGCTTTTACTTCCCACAATTATACCATTAGATACCTGTAACTACTGTAACTGGAATAACCTCTATCATTATTTGGTTTCGACATATAAAGAGCAACACAGGAAGTGTTTGATGCTGGCATCTTGACATTATGTATCGATATATTGGCCATTGGTCAAAACCCCTGAGGCAAATAATAGATTGTTATGCCGTTCAAATGTACACACGTATCATATGCCACAGACACACACATATCATTGGTGTACATTATTTGGCATGATTAAAGAAAAACTAGCGAATTTGTGTCATATCCAGAATATACCGTGGAGGAACTACCTTAGAAACAATGCACTGACAACATCAAGATGCTTTAACTTGGTGCTATTTTTGAGAATATGTAATAGAAACATGTGTGATTTGATAATCAAAGCTGTATTCTGAATATAAAACTGCACTTGAAGTTTCCATTTAGTTCTGTATGCTGTTTATTATTTCTTATAAATAAGGAAAATTGGAAACGGCCAGGCAGTCGTTTTAAAAACTGCAATTGGCCAAGACATTTCCCATCGATGCATCTTTACTTAACTTATATCTTTGCTCGATAGCATACTCATTATGATACTGCTATATTTCCTGCGTGCATTCAAACATCCAGAATAATTACCAATCCAATTGTGCTAGAGGCTCCGATTGAAGCAAAGCAAATGATGCAACACTTGCTAGCACGTCTCTTTTGCATTTAAGTGCAAAAAAACGCTACTTTGATCCTTGGAATACCTTGATCATCAGCTCCATTTCTTTCCTTTAGGCTGCGGCTTCAAAGACTCTTAAACATAACATGGAAGACCCTGGCTCCTGAAAAACGTCACACTATGTCAGTGTCATGATCTGTAATTGAGGCACAAAGAATCCCCACATGAAATCTGTGCGCTTGTAAAAATGTTCAGTGAATTGTTCCGTTTTCCCATGGCCTCGTGCTGTTTTCCCTCCCAGCCTCGCGCCCCCTTCACTGATCTCAACTCTCGCTGCATTTAAAGCAATGGTCCAGTGGCTTTGATAAGAACAGTTTCAGATTGCTCAATATTCTCCCGGTGGTAAGAAAACTGCATCTGCTGTGCTGTAATTGCCCTTCGGGGACGACGCTGAACTCCAATGAAACTCAGACGTTTCCGTGCATGAGACTCTCTGCATGGAACGCTAAAATGCAGACAGAAATGCATACGCGTTGCATATACACTCCTAAAGGCTGGTACGCTTATATGAATTAAGTACACATATGCAAACAAACAAGCTCACGTACACACTATTGTGCCTCTAATTACAAAGATTAATATGCATGCAAATGCTATCCAAGCGAGTTGACACGCGTATGCACGAGGAAGCAAAGAACACACACAGTCCCAGATTAGCCATATAATGCTAACAGACATTCGACACAGGCACACATAGCACACTGCAAAAACAAAAACCTCATGAAGTCATTACTGAGTCCACGAAGTCAGCCAAAAAGTAAAACTCTGCAGGAAGATCATTTCAATATTTCCCTATGATCTCATTTCAAGAGTTTTGTCCAATTATTTTCATTGTTTTGTAAATTGCAATGCACCAATCTTGTTCAAGCACTAATCCTTAGAAAAAGTTCTTTCATATTGGAAATATACCAAAATAAAACTGCTACGCTTCAAGATTTCCCAGCACTGTAAGTCTGCATAGCAAGCTCACGGGCTGGAATAGAGCGACACAATAATTGAAGAAGATGGAATATTCCTTTAATCTGTGTCTGCTTGGTCAACACAGCTTAGCCTTTCATTTGTTTATCCATCACACATTTCTTCTCCCTTTGTCCTCCTGCCATGCTGCATTGCCCCTTTCCCCTTCCTCCCTCACCTCACTGTCTGATGCTTTTCCCCCCCTCTATTATTTTCATTCTCTCTTCTTTCCTTCCCTCTCGTCTCTCGTCGTGCCTCTGTGTCAATATTGCTTTGCTTCCCTATTTACTCTTCTCCTCACTTTCTTTCTCATCCATGTAATAATGGCCTGTGTATGTTTGCCAAAAGTCACTCTCATCCTGCCAGCACTTAGACGAATCAATAGTGAGCCAGGGGCTGTGTGTGTGTGTGTGTGTGTGTGTGTGTGTGTGTGTGTGTGTGTGTGTGTGTGTGTGTGTGTGTGTGTGTGTGTGTGTGTGTGTGTGTGTGTGTGTGTGTGTGTGTGTGTGTGTGTGTGTGTGTGTGTGTGTGTGTGTGTGTGCTCGTAAATAGATCCACATAAATATGCTGTATATGATTGTGAGTGTTGGCCTGTGTCATTTATGTGTGTGCTCCCCTTTTTGTGTGCATTTTTCATGGTTGTGTGTGTGTGTGTGTGTAGTAGTGTGTGTGTGTGTGTGTGTGTGTGTGTGTGTGTGTGTGTGTGTGTGTGTGTGTGTGTGTGTGTGTGTGTGTGTGTGTGTGTGTGTGTGTGTGTGTGTGTTGGATAGCATATGGGACTGTGTGTTTTTGTGTGGAACATTATTATCATGGCAAAGGAAAAGCAGAGATTGACAATGAATAACTTGACATTGAGCGTCTGGAAAGCAGAACAGTCGCTCTGGTTCCTTCCTGTTCGCTGTTTTTTTCTCTCACCTTTTCACCTCCCCATCCCTTACGCTTTTCCCTCTCTCAGCAGTCCACAGTTTCACCATCAGCCACCCACCCACCCACTCATCCATCCACCCTTCCTCCCATGCATTAGGCAAGCTATCTAGCCATCCATCCTTCAAGCCATCCATTGGTATATATGAGTGCACATGATAAATGTTTAGACCTTGTTTGGGGAAAAACATCCTTTCTAAAGGACACTGCCATGGACAGATCATTTATCAAATCTGTCTAACACACACACACACACACACACACACACACACACACACGTCCTCTGACCTTGACAATGAGAGAGTGTGCGTTGGTGGTCCTCGTCTGAGGGGGGGACACATGCTGCTGCACGGCCTGACGCGACCCCCGCACCGTCAGCAGGATGAAGGTGTAGGAGAGGAAGATGACGGTGCAGGGCAGAGCGTAGCAGAACAGGAAGAGGCAGACGATGTAAGACAAAGCTGAGAGCTCGTAGTTTGGTGCTTTCCAGTCGATGCAGCAGGCTGTGCCGTACGGTTCAGCACTGTAACGGCCCCACTGCGCCAGGGGCCCCACGGCAAACACTGAGGCGTAACACCAGACCCCGACCACCAGGAGGCGGGCGTGTGCCGACGAGAACTTGTTACCTGAGGGACAGGAGAGGAGATAGAAAAAGATGCTTTGCGGTTACTGTTGTCATTTCTTTTCACTTGTAGTTGTAGTATCATGATCGATCCCATCTACAATCAGAGATCAGACTACATTTATTTGATTTAAATCCCAATTCAAAACCTGGTTAGTGAGGAATCAGCTCTGCCAACACTGACACTATCTCCTGCTCCCTACAACCCAGTGTCTGTCTACACTGTTTAAAATGAAATGTGTCTTCAGGCTGATTTATATTACATAACTTGTTAGACACTTTTATCCAAAGAGACTTACATACTCAATACTGTGGACAATCCCCACAGGAGCAATGTGGGGTGAAGTGTCTCAGGGACACAACGACATGCTGACTGCAGAGGGGTTTGAACCTGTGACCCCCTGATCCCAACACCAACGCACAACGCACTGCCTCACACGTCTCCCTTACAACATCTGTCCAGGGGAAAATAGTGTCTCGGCCAACTCTGCCACATTTACAGAAATGTTGATTAATGTGCACTGTCCCTGTTAAATAAATAACAAATCAGTTAGTAGTGTGTGACCCTCTCACCATGGTTGGGGAAGCAGACTTTAAGGCAGCACACTAGGGAGAGGGCCGTGAGGTTGGTCAGGCTGCAGAGACCAAACAGAACTCCACACATGGCATACAGCTGACAGGTGATCTCTCCAAACAGCCACCTGTACACACAGAGGACAAAGGAGAGTTCAAATGGAGACTATAACTAACATTATTTTTCATCAATACAAAGCTATATACTAAGCTATATAATACTAAGCTTGGCTCATTGAACAACAGAAACAGAACATATCCGAGCCAGCTCACCGTCTTCGTCACACAGAGACCAGGTGGACTAAATACAAATAGACCACTCCCACCTGACCATTTCCAGAAGTGATAATCAATTACAAACGTGTGCAATATAAACAATAATAATACAAATGATTAACTCGCTAAATAATCTTATTTTGGCTTCTACTGTACAATCCGGAGATTTCTTAAGCCCACGGTGTCATCTTCAAACTGTTTTGATTTACCTGCAGTACAAAACCTAACTATCTCCATCATTCACAACAATGGCAGACTCTTCTTTAAAGAGTTGTTTTGACAGCCGTAAAACCTTGTCATGCTTTTGTTGGCCGCCTTTTCGTTCTCTGTTCCCCGAATCTCTATTCCATAAAGCATAAACTGTATGTCCAGCTGCAAGGATGCATAAAGCCAAAGCTTCAGAAATAAAATATCTTCTGAGCACAGGCAGAAAATCATTGCTAAGAAAATAAAACAATAAACAAAAAAATGAAATGTATGTATTCTTGCCCTCCTAATTACTTTATTTTCTAAGGCCAATTAGAATTGATTGTGTTGCTCCACAGAAGGGCTTAATTGCTGTCTATTTGTTTGTTTTACCAACGATGAACAACGCGATTAATTTGATGATAAAATAAAACAAAGCAGAGCATTTGCAAAACTGAAACACTTCAATCAGGGAAGGCTTGGCATCTTTGATAGTCAAATAGTCGCTGATTCCACTTGTTTGAAGACAGAAATGGATGTGCAGTACCTGTGTTCAAACGCTGATGGAATTGCCAATGGGAATAAAGAGAGCGTCATCCCGAGGTCGCTGATGGAGAGATTTATGATGAAAAACTCAGCAGGCTTCAAGGTCGACCGCTTGTGATACCCGACGAGCAGCAGGATGCAGTTTCCTACGAGCGACAGTACGCCTGGAAACAGAAAGAGAGCGGTCACCTGTGGGATTCATGCAGGGTGAGATGGATCGTGTTTGTTGTGTGTGGACTCACAAAAGACTCCGTAGAGTGAACCCATGAGGATGTCGTGCTCCTTGGAGATGGTGGAGGCAAACACAGCAGACGTGTCTGAAGCATTTCCCATCTGAAATGCAGTAAACGTCAACATTGAACTGTCAGTCGCCATCATTGGAGAGTCGCTGCGGTTTACAGAGTGTTCATGACATGACAGCAGCAGAAGTTACCTCCCCACTGTTTGGTTGAAAGCACATCAACTTATCTCCAGTTTTGTTGTCAATGAATTTTAAATACTGTTTGTTGTCTGCGGTACATTCAGTGCTTTGCTCCAGTCTTTGATGGACAGTACTTCCAGCCTACTACCGCTGTAGAAATCCTTTTATTATAAGAAAATAATCCCAAGCACAAGATGAGGACAATTCGTATTAACTATAAATACACAAAGCAGGATTGACAGATGGAAAGCATTATAAGGATTGTGCCTTTCAGGATTTACAACAGGAGCAGGAGATGAGAGATTTAGAGCCTGAGAAGAACATGATTAAAATAACATGCACTCAAATTTGATGAGAATAAAAAGATAGTGAAATTGCATATTCACTCCAGCCTTAGAATAACCCTACTGTACTTCATCACATTTACTAAAATTAACCAACACTATTTGTAATGTCATCAAAAGCCTTATGGTTCTTCAAAACATTAACTCCCAGTGTTACAGGTGTTAGGGTTGATAAATAAATACCAGCCTGAATTCTGAGTCAGTGTAATAAAAGGCACAATACAAATCAAACAAAATTGTATTTTAAGAGAATATAAAAAGCCTCAACCTTTTTGGATTTGCTGACGGTGACAAAACACTGTCAAAATAAATCACAGTTCAAAGAAAGTTCTTCCTCTTCTTCCTGCTCTGTATTTACAACTTCATCCTCCTCTTCCATGTCTGCAGAAACACGTTACTTTGCAGAGCAGCTTGTTTCACGACATCCAGAGTTCACATGAGAATCGTTACTGCATTGGACAGTATATAGAGTGGCAGGGATGACATATTTGTATAGGCCACCCCTGAAGGTAGCATCACTCTCGTTCCCTCCACAAAAAGCCAATGTTTTTTTCATTGGATTTTTGATTATTAGAGGCAATAAACCCGGTGGCAAACACACTTTTATGATACTTACATCATTTCCCTTTAGCATAATCTTCACACATAAACAAAACTTTTATCATCTTTGAAGTGTGAATGCAATCTCCAGAAGTATAAAGCTAAGCATAGGTGCACTGTCACATGACTTCACGTCACCACCACTAAGCTAAAGGTGGCTAATGTTGGGCTATAAAGGAATAACAGCACGGTCACATGACTTCACGTCACCACCGCTAAGCTAAAGGCGGCTAATGTTGGGCTATAAAGGAACTACAGCACGGTCACATGACTTCACGTCACCACCACTAAGCTATAGGTAGCTAATGTTGGGCTATAAAGGAACTACAGCACGGTCACATGACTTCACGTCACCACCGCTAAGCTAAAGGCGGCTAATGTTGGGCTATAAAGGAACTAACAGCACGGTCACATGACTTCACGTACACCAAGGATTTATTTGACTCACCTGACCCCGAATCCGTTTGGACCTGTCATTTATACTACAAACCAGTGTCTCAAGAAGTAAACGAATGTCCGGCCGTCTACCAAACCATGGAACTCACCGTAGGTTTTTGGCGCAGGAACCGGAACCTCGGGAGGGGAGTTAAATGGACCCCTGACGACCGACCGAACCTGACCGGTATCGATTACTTCGGAGTTGGACTTGACCCTGACCTCCAGGAACGTCTAGGCCACGATGGCCGGAAGAAAAAGGAGTATAACAAATGTACGACTTAATATAAAGATTTAATTGTCCTTGATATAAGTAGACAGTCTCCATTAAACTACCTGGAACCCCCCTTTCATATTCGGTTGGGCCGAGTCGGAGTCCTTCCTTAAAAGAGTAGAACGAGACTACCTAAATAATGCAAGTACGGACCAGACCCTCACCAACCCCTGCCTAATCCTGACCCATTTATGGGTCCCTTGCCCCATCTTTACAAAAGGTTCGCCCTTCTGTAAATGTTATCCCCTCACCCGCACGTCGCCCTTAGGTTTTTGCCTCTTATTCCAGTATTAGACTTGTGAAGACCCCAGGGAACAGAACTCCCGAATTAAGCAAAAATCTTATCCCAAAAAACCGCCCTCTTCGGACTTTACTCCCAGACACCAATTGTGTTCGGACGTCTCTAAAATTATGGAACAAAGAATGCCTGTATTTAATAACTGTCATTTATGCGGGTGATCCTCTTCAAAGAAACACAGATTTTTTACGCGCCGAAACGATTTCTCCAACTGATTTAATTCGACGGGATTTGTAGTATGTGCCAACTTGTATCGGCCGGCGGAAAAATCGAAATCACACCACTCACCAGTCCTTCCAGGACACTGGCGACGACTCAAGGAAATATCCGGGGTTGTAAAATCGAGCGGAAAATCGAAATCGCCAGCCCACCACTGCCGACTCAGTACACTGGCACGGACAAAAAAGGGAAATATCGGGTTGTAATCGGGTGGATGATCGAATT